>NC_137867.1:9002467-9129967 GCF_963924005.1 Protomyctophum bolini | reverse complement strand
AAGGTTCTGGGGACTTGTTTCCATTGTGGTCCAATTCATCAACATATAGCATAAAATAAAACACCATTATACACGTGTCATCAACAAATACTAAACACTATGTACAAAGGAGAAAAGGCAAAAACGTTAATGCCACCTCATTTCGATGGGAATTCCCCATTCTGAACGGGAACCCATTTTAGTGTTAGCATCATGTTATGCTTTAGCTATTGAAAAATAGCAGATCTACAAGCTCATAGCGCGCCACTCGGTGGCGCGCTATGAGCTTGTAGGTCTGCTATTTTTGAAAAATCGAAGAACGACTGACATTTTTAGAATCTGATCTCAGGTCAGAACGGGTTAATCAGACCAGCGTGTGTCCAGTGGAAACCTCGTACGAATCTGATCTCAGGTCAGAATGGGTTAATACGTCTGAGGTTTCAGGGCCAATGTGAGATTGTGAATGGCACTTTGTCCTCGTGTGTCCTCAGAGTGTCACACGGAGTGCAGGGCGGAGTCAGGGTGGTGACGTTTTATCTGATAAAAGGATGGTGTCGTCATCAGAGTGTGGGTGGTGTTGACGTTTTGTATATGTGACAAAAGCGTGGTGTTGTTCACGGACCGGTTAACAAAAGACCCCCATATGTTCACTATATGCTAATGAGCTATACCGTCATCAAGAAACAATCCATTGCTTGATGGAAGGGCTCATTCGCATCTAATGGACATCCTTAAAAAACACTTTCAACCTGGTGCCCCCATTTTTGGATGGTCATTATAGGCAAAAAAAAAATGTTCACAGATTTTCAAAAACATATCAAAAATAGTTTAGCTATTTTCTACAGTTCTAAAAAGTATAACATTGTGGTAACCACATAACCTAAAGCGTACCTATTGTGGACATGTCATAACAGGCGAACAGGCAGCTGTCGGTTGTGAGGAGAAGGAGGGGGGCAAAGTACAGACCCCTAGGGGACCCCCAGTCATCAAAAATACCATTGTCATGAGCTATTATAAGAAGCAGGGGTACAGGAGTGCACAGCAGCCAAAATCCATTTTTACACGGGGGTCAGATTAACACACTGAGGGCTGCCATGAAAAAATATTTTGAAGTCATGTGCTATACTGGTGATGTTCTACTAGTGATGATCATAGTTCCTCAATACGTGCGGAAACAAAAGTAGCTGAGTTTTTCCTCTACAACAAGTATAGCAAAAGACAGACATTGTGGCGTGCCCTGGTCTTTTGCCAACAATGCATTTTATATCATGTCTAGAGATCAGACAGAACAGATATAGCATGTCTTAGTTAAGCCCTTACTTCTCGTATACGTTTGTAAAGGACAGAACAAACAGTTCATGACTTATTCAGCGATACTGGCCCCAGCACAAGGCTCAGTCATCAACCACTCTATGCTCAATTTGACTAGAGACAAAACATTTCCACAATGAATCCGTCAACCAATCAATTTGCATTTATATAGCGCCAAATTCTCATGCCACTTTACATACAGTATATAGAGCAGGTAAAGAAAGACCATACTCTTTATCAGGACAATCAGGATTCCTGCTTTGAGAAATGTAATGAATGCAGTTTATGTCATGGACCATACACAAATCATTGTCTAGTTTTGTTTAGCACGGTGAGACATCTCTGGTGACGTCTAAATCCAATGAACGGGTTCAAACTGAGTAATAATGTATAATACAGCATCACTTAAATAGGGTAATGTTTTTCAGGCCAGGGGCCATTTAGCTGATAGAGAGATTAAGCCGGACAGCATCTACTATTATCGTATAAAGAATTGAGTTGCAGATTAAAAAATGTTCATATAGATTTATAGACTATCATCAGTGTTGTGCTATTAATTCATGTTTTTTTGTAATTCATTTCAGACATTTAACCACTTAAAACCGCTAGTAAACCCTGACCTTTGGCTTTTTTACGCCGTTTCCCCTCTACACCAAACATCTCTATACCGAAAACAGAAGATCTACAAGCTCACAGCACCTCGCAGCACGAGGCGCTGTGAGCTATAATGTTCAGGTATCAGGGCTGTTCTTCAAAGCGGCGGGCGTTATCAGTATAGGCGGAGATCTCTGATCGTCTGGCTAGGCGTCGGCGAGAACCTGATCATTGTCACTGCCACAAATCACAACAACCAGGCTACAGACAGGAGGCAATAGAACTTAACTGTACTAGGGTTGCAACAGTTAATCAGGAAACGTTGTGTGTACCATGTCATTTCTGTGTTTGAAGTGAACAAAACACTGAGGAGCAATGCCCGTTTCTCTTTCATCCTCATTTAGTGTCTGGCACCATGCAACAAACTGGATGTGCGCAACCCACTGTTTTCAACCGATTTGAATACAAAATCTTTTAATTTGGTGTGGGAGAGTTGACATAAAAAAAGCAAAAATAGCAGATCTACATGCTCACAATGCATCAAGGTGCGATGTATTGTGAGTTTGGACAGTACATCTGCTATTTTTTAAGTATATACTGAAGTTACCACCTCACATTAACATTACACAAAATAAAGTATCTTTCAAATATGCTTTAAAGGAACACTTGCTACAGCGTCAGCGGACCACATGACCATAATGTTATTCTTATTATGTTGCATTTAATTTGATAGAATAAATTGTAATTATGTATTTAACTTTGTTGAATGTATTTGTAATTACCGTATGTATTTTTTTTGTATGTAGGAAGACTATAGCTGTCGCCACGGCGTCAGCTAATGGGGATCCATTCAATAAACAAGAAACAATATATGCAGACTTATCTAATCAATTCAAATTGTTTTGCATTGATATTGTTGATATAAGAAATTAATTATTTGATCAATAGAAACATTGCGGTGAGGCGTTTGTACAATGCTCTTGTGAAGGAAAAGGGGAAATGTGTGCAGACACCACAGGTTTTAGTTTGAGACATGCATTTGCTATCAATCTCAGGCTTTTGTCAAAGGAAAGGGTTAAGAAGTGTGTGGCAATGCCTTGTTTGTGTGTGAGCACATTCTTCAAAGCATGTCAGAGTGTTTCTGCTGAGACGCAATACACATAGGGAACTGAGAACTGTCTCTCTATTGATTTAATTGTGTCAAAGGTGAGTACTGTGTGTGTAGTACATAATTTGTGCGTGCGTGCGTGCGTGTTCTTCGGAGGACCCATAGTAGAATTTGAGAAATAGATGTGAGAACCATTTTCCTGGTCTCCCCCCCAAAAAAAGGAAAAATCACAATGGCATCCTAAATGTCCTCACAAGTATAGCAACGCAAATGTGAGTGGGTGCGTTTGTGCACGTGGGTGCGTGTGTGCACGCGTGTGCACTGCAGTTTTATTTACAGATAACACATTGGTCAGAATGAACACAAGTCAATGTCAAAAGAGGAGATCTTGCTCTGCAAAAAAATCAGGCTTCATGTCTTAGTATACTATTTTCCAGCGTGCGCGCGCATGCGTGCGTACATGTGCGCATGTGTGAATACTGTATACTCCACTAGGAACATTAGTGGAAGCCAGCAGGAAATCGGCGATAAATAAATATAATCTTGTTTTCACTGTGCTTCCAGTGGACACTGCTGCTGTGTGCTGTACTGTATACTATTCTCCAGGTTGGTATACAAACCAGACAGAACAAAGCGTCTCCGCTGTCACCTTGTTTTCCACGAACTTGATTGATTAGTACAAAAGTCAAAACATACACAGGTATGCACGCACGCGCGCGCGCACGCACACACACACACACACACACACACACACACACACACACACACACACACACACCAGGACATCCTGGGGAGAAGGAAAACAGGTGCGTGTGTGTGTGTGTGTGTGTGTGTGTGTGTGTGTGTGTGTGTGTGTGTGTGTGTGTGTGTGTGTGTGTGTGGGAATACGTTGGGGCTTGTTTGAGGCCTGCGGGCCAAAACGTACCTAATGCAAACCTGACCCGTATGCTAGTATTACTACTGCAAACATGTTGTGAACAATGTTGTTGAAACGGGTGCAAAACGGAGTAGAGTTGAAAAATAAATAATAACAATAATGTCCTGATGATGCGTTTGATTAAATGCTGGCAGACAATGCAATATGCAGGGCCATAATCTTCACCTATTGCCAGCCAAGGTTCTGCTCAAGTTTTCGATAACAAGAGGGTGCCTAGAATAGAGCCCTGAGTTATGTATGTAGGGTTTAAGCGTTTTTCAAAGGAGAGTTTTTCCCTTGCCATCGTCGCCAAGCGCGTGTTCATGTTGGATTGCCACAGGAAAGAGTATGATCTTAGCCTGCTCCAAGTGTCTTGAGAGTGATATTTGTGCCAAGTGTAGAGGCAATTGGACAACGGGCTATTTGGGAGAAACAAACAAACAAAACAAACAAACAACCTTCTCTGATAAAAGTATAGAATTGGTCACCGTTTTAATTTGTCTTGTCATTTAACTGGACAATTTGTGTTTTATGGACATACATTTCCCAATCGTGTTTGACCTGCATGCTACCAAAACGAAAGTGCTGATCAGAGGGATTTCAGGCTCTTGTGTGCTGCTGTCAGCAGGCAGCACCCTGGAAACATTTTGACTCCGTTAATGTCAACAACACACAAGCAGGGGAGTGGGAGAGTTCTGGCGTCACCCACACAGCAGCTCACGCCTTACAAACATATGGCCGACTATGTCTCTAGAGTCTATAGAACAGTGGTTCCCAAACCTTTCAGGTCAAGACCCAAAAGAGAGAATAAATACTTGCCCGGGACCCAAACTAGTGAAAGTAGCCGATCTGCACGCGTAGATCGGCTATTTTCACCACTACTTAACAGTTCCCCCATTTTGCTGGGGGACCCCGTGGAACCCCCTCAAGGACCGGCAAGGGGGTCCCCAGACTCCTCTCTGAGGAGCAGTGGTCAAGAGAGTGGGACAGATGTTGACATGAAGAAAAACAACACTATGCCTTTTCTCTCACACCATATAGCCCAAGGGAAGGGAAGGGATCCCCCTTATTGCCCCCTGATCGCCTGCCTGATCGTCACGTTCCCTGTTCACTGTGGCCAGGTCAGCATTATTCACCGTTCATTTGGGGTGGATTACTCAATAGGGATAAAGAGATGTTGTCCTTGAACGAAGATGACGAATCGATGTGTAATAATAACAATAAGGCATACCTCACCGACGCGCAAGCCCCGCCCCTGCCTTTCACAGTGTACTGTAAATTGTAGGACAAGCTTTGCATAAGGTATATTATTGCCATAATATTTTATATAAGGCATCTCTTCCTGTTACACATTACAACTATAGGCTACTATAACCTAGTACTAACATCAGGCTATATCAGGTCTAGCTGAGTTTATGTTGAATATCGAAGATTAACTGTTTTGGGGCGAGTTACTTTGCAAAATGTAAAGTCAAGCTACCAATAAAAAGGTAAGGGAGGACAAAAAGAGGAAATACATCTGCAGTTGGGTGGAGATGCAGAATTCTCTTGTGAAGTGATGAAGAACTGCACTGAAAAGTGAAAACTATGATGTTCATGTGCCACTGAAAATGTGATTGATTGATTGATTAACAGTTTGCGAAAACAAAAAGGCACATTGGTAGCACACTGGCACAGATTTTAACAAAAATAATGCTAAAAGGATTAGGTCTGGGCTCGGTCATTTCCATTGAGGTCCTTTGTATTAGTCTGTGATGTAGCCCCCTATCTAGCCCAGCTACTGTTGTTGGGGCATTTGTCACTGTACTATACACCATTTGATAACTAGCTATGTACTAGATTATAGCTTTGCAGAGTAGTACAAAATAGGTTATTGCTAGGCACAAAGGAAATGTAGATTAGGCTATCTATAGCATTACAGGGAGGCTGAAACTCATGACAGAAACGGCTGCTTTTTGATTGAGTGAGTGTGATTGATTTGAAAACTTTATTACAAAGTTTGTTAAAAGTAGGCCTACAGGTAGGGTAGCACAGTCACGCTAAATAAAGGATAACACAAAAAGCCCCGTTGTGATCCAACTCCTTTCAACTCTAGACTATAGTCAGTCAGCACATCAGTAATAGTAGGCTATTTCTGAATACATAAAATGCAATGTATTGATACAAAACTCAGTCAGTAGCATCAAAAGGTACAGAGAAAGGAGGGTGGGGGAAGGGGGCAGGGCCAGAGGATGAAAGTATGACTGCCAGGGTGTGTGTGTGTGTGTGTGTGTGTGTGTGTGTGTGTGTGCCAAATACTGTTCTGTTTCGGCTGTTATAGGCAGTTTGTCTGTGTGGAGAAGGAGGTGCCATGTGTATCCTTAAGTGAACATGAATTGTCAACCCCGTTATATTTGTTTCCTTGTCAAATTAATTGTAATTTGTGGATTCAAATAAAGAAATCGACAAATGTGTGTGTGTGGTGTGTGAGTGTGTGTGTGTGTGTGTGTGTGTGTGTGTGTGGTCACTGTGGTGTGTGAGTGTGTGTGTGTGTGTGTGTGTGTGTGTGTGTGTGGTCACTGTGGTGTGTGAGTGTGTGTGTGTGTGTGTGTGTGTGTGTGTTACTGCCCAACAATGATCATTAAGTCAATATTATTTACATGCACAGGATCTAAGCCCTTTGAGAGTTGAATAATAATTGTCTACATGGCAGTGCACTTTAATAACCAACGTCTGAAGTAACGAGTCAAGGGAATACAAGTACCTCATAAGACGGCATTCGGGGGCACCGCGGGCAGCCAATGGCGACACGTCGTTCCAGCCGCGACGTCACTGGCCACTCCTCCTTACTAAAGAAGGAAACAAACAGCCAAGCCAAGAGGACAGACAGTCATACAGATAGTGACACACAGACAGGGAGACAGACGAGAAACTGAATTACAGCTATCTATTCTCGGTCTCAAACGGAGGACACACCAAGGGGAAAAAATAACATTTAATCTGTTTCCACACAATTATTTTTTTTCCCCGCTGAAGATTTGCGGATACAATCTTTTAATTTTTTCCCTGTCTGGAGAATCTAGCATTTAATTTACAGGTGAGAATCTATGATGGATTGTGTTCTTTTTGCGTCTGTGTGTGTGTGTGGGGGGGGGGGGGGGGGGGACTAAGCCTACTGTGTTCAAAAGACCATTGTTCGATTATTATTTGTTTTGTCTTATCTTGGAATATCTGTCCGGGGCCATGGCGACATTTAAACCGTTGTATAGATGTTGGGTTTATCGAGGGGTTTTGTGCTGGTTTAGAGGCAGGCAGCGCTGCTCTGTGCTTAAAATAATCACAAGCCTACAAACGTGACCTGTCTGCCTGGATAGGAAAAACAAGGGAGGAGGAGGGGGGCAGGAGCACAGCAAGCTACTAGCTAGTGGCTGTTGACTATCCGATTCTTACTGGGGGGGGGTGGTGGGGGTGAAACTAAGCAAAAACAGACTGTTTAGAAAACGATGATTGACCAAATAAATGGTCGTTAGATTGATGGAAAATGTTGATACATGGGGTAAATGTGGAGTGGATGGATGGCCGAGGTGCTATTGTCTGGTGGTGTGTGTGTGGGGGGGCTTTTGTTTGTTCTGAGGGAAAACGTACAGTAGGCCTACAGTGTCCTAGTCTGAACGTGGTTGGAATATTGTTTTTGATGTTGAACTTTTTATTTAGTTGAAAATCGTTTGTAGTTTCTTCGTATCTTAATGGACACACCAGTGTAGGCAAAGGGAAGAAAAATAAATGGAGGAGGGGGAGATTTCTCTTGTCTAAACAGGAAGCAAGTGGGTTTTTAGACAAAGGGAGAAAGAAACAAAGGGACCAAACATAAGCCGCTATATTATACCTTGTTCCTTGTATAACATGGTAATATCAGTATCACCTTAAACCCGTTAGAATGATTAGATAAGATACATTGTATCATTATAGTTACTCCCTCCACTGGGCTGTTGGCTAATGTAGCAATGCTCTACTGTAACTAGCCCCGTTTCCTTTTGTTTAAAAGCTTCATCGGTTCGCTTGGCCGACAAATAACAGATCTACAGTTGTTGGCTTGTAGATCCGTTCTCGTGTGTGTGCGCAAAGTGATACGGTGGCGTATAAACGAGGCCTCGTTGTCGTTGGAGTGACTCAGTACTTTCTGAAACATGAGCTGCTAGCAGGGAGAACAATCATCCTTTCTGTTGTTGCCTGGGCCCTAGAAAACACACCAGGCTGTGGCTATCATCATTCATAACCCACTTGGTTTAAATGTATATCACACCCCGTTGACCCGTCTGTAATTACAATCATAAATGGCGTCATCATCTAACCCTTTTAAGTGATTTCTACTATGCTCAACAACAACTAGCCTCGGAGGAGACAGCAGGCGTTTCACTCAACAACAGATAACGGTGGAAAAACGATTGCCCTTGCCTTGCCCCACCACCCATTTTGACGCTAATGTGGTTATTGTGAAAGAAACTCGAACCCAATGCATTGCAGATCATGGGCATGGCGTCGTGCTGGTGAATCATTGTGCCAGAGACTATGCTGATTCTGTGCCAAGTTGACGGAAATCCCCCCAACTTACCCTGTCTGCCTGCTGACGAGGTCTTCGCCACCGACGGCAATAGGCTAGTAATCACCATGGGCACCATGACACTATACTGTAGTGTATACTGTTCTCAAAACTTTGTTATTTAAGTTTTGAGAATGGACCGAGGACCCCCACACCCGCTTGGTATGCGACGTAGCGCAACTACAGATACGCTCCATTTGTAGTGCACTGTCAAGGGGTTGCGGTTGATTGATAATTGATTGAATACTTGTCTTTATTAGTTTAGAAATATAAACGGCACGAGGTCAGCCATTTTATGCTATAAGGATAACACAACTAAATCCTGGGAGCTTGTTACCATTGTGGTAATTATGTATTCAATAGGGTCCATTGCGTGCCATTTGAGTTACAGAGCATTTATTAAAAGGTCCGTTTTGGTCCTCAACTATCAGTCATTTAGCTTTGGACCCCCTGGGGGGACCCCGGACCCCACTTTGAGAAGCAATGGTCTAGTTTCTGGCTGGTCATACATTATCGTGAAGACTCGTGATAACGAACAGATGTGTGACGTTTGACTGACAGGTGGGCCCTAACATGGGCCCCTGACAACTGAGCTGACTGTCCATTGTTCCATTGTGTTGTTAGAGATGACGACACTTATTAGAAGAACCAAGCCCTAATGATGGCCCTAGGGCAAGTTAACCTCTTTTGTTGACTGAACAAAGCCAGTAAAAAACAAAACAATAAAAGGAACCGAGATGGATTTTTGTTGTTGTTTTGTTTGTTTCTCGGATAAATTAGCCAGCTAGATATGATAAAGTGGAAACGATGCCTATGTGTGTAAGATATATATATACCGGTACTGAACCTTTTACAAGCACGCTAACATGTTGTAATACAAATTGCATTCGTCACTGTCGTGTGTGTGTGCGCATTGCATTTCTCAGCACAGTCAGCAGCAAACACACGTGATGTAGTGGGAGAGAGAGCTTTCAGCTTTGTGGGTTTTTCCTAGGAAACCCTTTGTTGACACGCCTGTGGTAGCATGCAGGGCAGAACACAGAGAGAGAGAGAGAGAGAGAGGGGGGGGTTCTCTCTGAAGATTTAACAGGATTTTGTTTGTCCGTTGACGAGGTCAGGACACCTCCAGGGGTCTAACAGGACATTCTGAAGACTCTCTACTGGAACATTAGTCGTCCCTGGTTTTTACTGCTGTGCCGTGTTTGTGTCCCTGACCAGAATACAGATAGGCTAAGCCACTGCCAGGCAGGTAGAGAGCGCCGCCACCACCAACAGCAGCTGCCTCGGTCGCTGTATACAACAGGTTCAGGAGTTGTTTATGCTAATGAAACACGATACCGGTCGTGTGCTTGCCTGCCGCTGAGCCCTTTTGCGGCCAGTTGCCAGCGGTAGTAGGTTTGTGAAGAAAAACTGAACGTCACACTGGTCACGGTGCCAGCAGGGGTGGTTAAAGAGGATTTGCTCAATAGTAGGCCTACATCCAAACGGACAGGATATTGCATACTACACTACACTACACTACACATCAAGGCCGTTCCTCCTCGCTGCCTGGTTCGGTTGTGTGTTGGCTGGTTGGTTCTTTGTGTGGGTTTTGGTATGATTGCCTCAGACAACTTCTCTTCTCCCATTACACAACTTCCTGTCCCTGACGTGTTGTGTTTCGTTGCTGCAGTCAGAGCTAGCAGGGCTGCAACGTCATGCAACGTCTGTCACGTTTCCCCAACTTGAGTCCAGATGCTCTCCTTCTCTCTCTGTGTGTGAGTGTGTGTGTGTGTGTGCTTGTATTTTACTATACTTGTCAGGGCCAAATGTCCCACAATTATAGTAGAATTTGAGAAATAGCACATTCCTGGTCCTCACTTTAAGATACATGGTTCTTTTTAGACATTTAGAGGTTAGGTATAGGGGTTAGGGTTAGTGATTTCCCTATTTTTTTTTACTTAGTTGTGCGGTGATATGAATGGCCGATATGCTATTTGGCAGCTGTTTTAACGGTGTCCTTAAACTTCGATGTCCTCACAAGCATACCAATTTAAACGTACGTGTGTTTGGGAGGAAGTTTTGGATTACTCATATCTCTCTTGTGGCGACAGAACCACAGTTAAACGGAAACTATTTTGAAACGGTGCGCTGAACTATTTTGAAACGTTGCGCTGTCTCGTCTTGAAACTTGTTGGTTCACTCTGTTCTTCCTCTGCCAGTAACAGTCAGACATTCTCCTCTGTGTGGGTAAGATAAAGTAAAGTGCCTTTTATTATGTGTCCCTGGCAGGAGGAAACAACGAGGCTGGCTGACTGAGACACATTACCGTCGACAGTTATTCATAATGACATGTCTGGTAATCATCGCACAAAGTGATGACTCACGAGTTGTCATAGAACTTTGTGATGCCATGATAGTGGAGTTTAGCGGGCTCGTGGTTCCCTCGTTAACCCATTAGGACCTGAGGCCGATTCTACCCCATCTGAAAATGTTTTGTGCCAGGGACTGCCCCAGAGAGAAGATTTGTGTTAAAAAAACCATCTAAACTATTGAAACATTTTTAAACACTTAAGATTTTTCAAAAATAGCAGATGTACAAAGGCTGTGAGATTGTATATCTGCTATTTTTGATAAGCATTGTTCTACTGTTTTCTCACTTTTCTGAACTTGTGTTTCTGTATAATGTATTAGCTAAAATGTAAAATGACACAGATGCTTTCCCTGATTGAAGGGGTTAAGGTCAACTCTCACACATATCTCATCACATTTATGTTTTGAACCAGCAAATTCTCACAAACCCGCAAGGCCTGCAAGTCAGTGGGCCCCCAAATAATTGGCTCAAACACATAGGATTGCAACGATAATAAAGGCCGCTGTGTGAAGTGGTCGGATCGATGGGTGGGCCGTGGACACTTTCGGGTTTTGTGTTGGGCCATGATCCAGGAAAGCTTGGGAACCACTGACTGCCTTAAGGGCATCTCTCACAGATCTCATCTGATTTTCACATGTTGCAAACAAACCGGCGGTGCCTCGGGGGTAGAGTGGCCTGATGGTAACCGCAAGGTTGCCAGTTTGAACCCCTAATTGCTCCTGATGTGATGCTTGGTGCCTTGCATGGTATCCCGCCAGCCGTGTGTGTGAATGGGTGAATTTATGTAAAGCGCCTTGGATAAATAAATTCACCATTAACCATTTTATCATGAAAAGGACACAGATTTTTCAGAGGCTGTTGTCGTCGTCTCATCTGTGTGATGTCAGACACAGCCTCGTGCCAGGTTCTTCTCTGAGCCGTGCCAGGTTCTTCTCTGAGCCGTGCCAGGGGGGAGGAAGAGGGGGGGAACGGGACTGTACAAAGTTGCGGGGACAGAGCGTAACGTGGCTCTTCTGCCAAGGTGCTGAACGAGAACGAGAACAACACTGTTTGTTTGTTCCTGTGATCTATACTGCAGAGAAGTTTCCTCCTCGGCTCATTCATGACTGCGTTCAGCAGTGGTGGAACGTGACTAAAGTATATTTAGCCTATACTTTAGCGCTGTACTATAATGTTTAGGTATTGGCACATAAGTATTTCCAAGTTCCAACACGTTTACTTCCACTCTTGGATCCAAATATTGTACTTTTTTTACTCCTACATTAGTGGACATTAGTGGAGTAAAAGAAAACCCTATGTATATGTATGGTATGAAAGGAGCAGAGCTCGGCAGACCTCTCCAACAATCTGACGGCTTCTAACCAACACACTGAACTATCTCCAACTATCCCAGAATCTATACCTTCACTACTTTAAACTTTCGGCACTCTTACTCGAGTACATTTTGAATTCCAGACTTTTGCTTGAAAAACAAGAGCATTTTCTATATTGCCGTTTTGATACTTTTACTTAAGTGAAGAAATGTAGTACCTTTTCCACCACTGGCAGACAGAGACAGACGGACAGGCAGGCACCAGGCCCCGGGGTGGACAGACAGACACACACACACACACACACACACACACAGCTCTTGTCCTCACATTGTCCAATAGCACACTGCTTCTCAACGTGGGGCCCGGGTTCCCGCTGGGGTCCAGTTCCGGGGGGGTGCATGTCCCCCAGAAAAACACACATTCTAATCAGCTCTCTCTCTCTCTCTCTCTCTCTCTCTCTCTCTCTCTCTCTCTCTCTCTCTCTCGTTTCAGCCATGGCCCAAGAGACAAGAGACGCGGTGCCCATGCTTTGTGCCACTGGCTGTGGTTTCTATGGCAACCCCAGAACCAATGGCATGTGCTCAGTGTGTTACAAGGATCACCTGAATCGACAGCAGAACAGCGACCGCATGAGCCCACTCAGCCCTATGGGTAAGAGAGACACACACACACACACACACACACACACACACACACACTACTATACTTGGGAAGACATCCGCATTTTAGGGTGGTAAATCATATGAATGCAGTTTTTACCATTTTGTACGCCCACAGCCAAAAATGTCAGATCTATGCATTGTGATGTGAGATTGTAGGCCCGACATGTTCGTATAAATCAGGCATAAAGGTCCTTGCAGACGGGCTACAAATCTGAAAAATGCAGCAATGTGCACCTCGCACACCTTAACTCTTTTAACTTTTCTTTTAACCTAACTATTTCTCTTGTGAGGATGGTAAATGGTCAACGTATATTTCTTGAATTCTACTGTACTCGTGGGGACATTTGGTCATCACAAGCATACACCCGTCACCCAGCCACAAACACAAATAGAGATGTCCATTTTCTTCTGAACTCACCATTGTCATGACTCATGAGTCACCACAGGGCAATAATCTATACCTTTTTACTGCCCAAACCTTATAGTTATTGTTGGAGGCTGTTAGTGTTGACTATGTTGAGATTTATAGCACAAACATAAGTTATCATTAAACTGTTGACTCTGTTTGGATTGCTACATCTAATAGATTCAAATCTCATAATGCGACTACATCGGCTTACGAGCCGATTGTCGAACAAAAGTCATACATTTAGCACAGCTTTTGTATTTTCATTTTTAATTTAGGGACATCTACATTTTCAGCCGGTGGCCAAGGAGAGGACATTGTTTATTTTCTCACTCCTCTCCTCTATGCCCAGCCTCCCTGTTGTTCCACTCACACAATGATGAAAGACAGCTGTTTGCTACATAACAATGTATTGGTTGGGTGGGGTTGTGTGTGTGTGTGTGTGTGTGTGTGTGTGTGTGTGTGTGTGTGTGTGTTGCAGGGGTTCACTCCCTCCAACCCAGTGTTAGCCAAACCTTTTAGCCCGTGACCCAAAAGAGAAATGGGATCTCTCACTAGTGAAAATGGCAATGGGTGGGGGGCTGTGTTTCAATGGATCCAATTATTTAGTCACAAGCGCTTGTTAATGAATGTGATTCAGTGGTTCGATATTTATGAAGGGAGACGTCACCCATTTTCACCTTATCTTCATATAATCTGTATTCATTAATGCTCATTATAAGCCCCTATACTTGTCTGTGTCAGTGTTGCCAACTCTCCAGTAACGGAAGTAGCTAGTGGCTCCTCGAAAAGTAGCTAAAAGTCGCCAGGGGTGGGATATGCGCGCGCGTAGCGCGCGCCGCCCCTAGCGACTTTTTTGCGTCCCTAGCGACTTTTAGGCGCCCCTTAGTGCACTTAGTTTGTATCATCTCTTCATTTGATAACACATCGTTTAAACTCATTGTAATATTAAAAAAAAACATACCTCAATTCAACTAATGTTTAGAACGCTATTTTGTTCCGATCCATACAGGAATTAGAAGGTTAATACTTTATGCATCCGAGTGTGTATTTTATTTTTACTAGCAGACTAAAAGCTGCCAGTGCTTCCTCCTTTCTTGCTCTGTCGAGCTCGAGGGGCGCGTTCGGAAATACCGCACCGGAGCGCACTCGCCTAGGCAGAGCAAGAAAGGAGGAAGCACTGGTAGACAGTCTGTGCAGTGTGCACATAACCGAGCCGAGGAAGCCACTGAGCCTGCTGTGAGCCAGACCAGACGCGCCGACCACTTTTAGTTTTGCCAATTTCGCGGATTTGAGGCTGAGAAAAAAAAAAAAGATTTTATCTCTGGCGCATATCTGGCGCCTGTCAACACGATTTGTCCCCAATTCACCAGGGGAAAAAAGCTAGATTTCTCGCCAGAAGCTTTTCACTAATTCAGTCGCTAGGGGGGTCTGGAAAGAAGCTAAATATGACGACAAATCCGCTAAGTTGGCAACACTGGTCTGTGTCTCATAGCAGAGCTGTGGACACTTCAGAAACCCACTTTTATTTATTTATTAAGATTTCAATCTTTTTATTTCGATTTTTTATTAAACGTGGGAACAATGGCTTTCATTATAGAATGCTAACTTTCCAGGAATAGAAAGCCTGCCGTTTTTGTTTTTGCATGCCACCATTATAATAGAGAATTGAGTGGTTAGACCAATTGTGTGTGTGTGTGTGTGTGTGTGTGTGTGTGTGTGTGTGTGTGTGTGTGTGTGAAAACAAATTGTTTCTCTCTTATAATATAATATAATATAAATATAAGTAGGTTATTGGTTCAAAACCATCTGTCTGGTGGAAACCTCATATGTCAAACTTTTATGTGTGAACAAGTGGGGGCATTAACTAAAAACTAAAAAATGAACACAAAATAGGTAAAAGAAGGCGATAAGAGGTTTCTTCCCGACGGCAACGAAATATGGGTTTTGATATATTTTGGGCTAATATTGTCCAGCCCCTCATACAGATTTAATCTCGGCTTTGTTTTTGTTTCACGTCTCATGTCTTGTGCACTTTGTCTCCCCCCCGCAGGTGGTGCCGGTAGTGCTACCTCAGAGGCCTCGGCAATCCAGAGACTAGAAGCCAGTCTAGCCAAGGTGGACGCCATGCCGGTCTCTTCAGCGGACATGGCTAGGTTAGTCCTCTCTTCTGTTAGTTAGTTTAAGATTGGAACATATTGCCATGTTCCAAAGGGAATCTCTCGGAGCATGGTCTTGGATATTTCATAAAAGCAAAGGCTGAAAGCCTCGATCTGTAATGTATTCACCCGTAGAACAGCAACCGAAACATGATCATTTTACATATTGTCTTAATTGTTTTTAGGAAGCGGCGCTAGTGTGAAGGGCTAACCCGATTCCTATCTCTTATCTCCCTGTAGAACTATTCAAGGCTCTCTTCCGGTGACTCAGCAAATGACAGAGATGAGCATCTCGAGAGAGAACAAGACGGAACCCCTAGAGCCTGGTAAGACACACACACACACACACACGAACACACACACACACACACATTCAGTGTACAACTGGCAGACACACAGACCCTAGTCTAAAGGCAACTATTGCTCGGTATGATCCACTTCGGGGCCGAGGTTTATTTTCAACGTGAACCTCTCGCATACCTTCCGACCCGCAGCTATCACTTTTCCCTTACAGCCTCCCCAAGATATAGAGGCTGTCTAGAAAATAAAAGCCTGCTTCAAAAATACCTCCTCGCTGTGGAGAGCCATTGAGATTCTTCGATGGCCGCCGCGTGCCAAGATCTTTCTCAGAACGGCACGCCATCCTGTCGAGCGTATCGTCGCTGTCGGCTGAAAACCTCACATGTCCAAAACTGTTACATTTCAGGATTCAAATCCCAAAAAAGTACTAGATCTACATTTCGAGCTCGTGGGTCTGCTTCGCCTTTTGATGCTTTTTCTGTGATGCTGTAGCCTTAACCCATTCTGACCTGAGATCAGATTCATACGAGGTTTCCACTGGACACACACTGGTCTGATGAACCCATTCTGACCTGAGATCAGATTCTAAAAAAGTCAGTCGTTCTTCGAATTTTTCAAAAATAGCAGACCTACAAGCTCGTATCGCGCCACTCGGTGGCGCGATATGAGCTTGTAGGTCTGCTATTTTTCAATAGGTAAAGCATAACATGATGCTAACACCAAAATGGGTGCCCGGTCAGAATGGGTTAATGTACTAACTTTCGCCGGAAGTAGCTTGTAGATTGGCCATTTCCAGCGAAGACATTTGGGGTCCAGAAATTAATTGATTCATATAGGATATTTCAATCAAATAGATTAAAGCCTGGATGATTTTTTTTAAGTTGATAAACATGCATGCAAGCTGTCATGGTTAGGTGCCTATACTTTGAACATAAGATTTAGGATTTATTCTTCTTAACGTTGTGAAAAACGTTGTGCATGTGTGAAATCTTTGACAATATTTGGGATATTTACCGAAGGCCCAGATGTATTTCAGCGTTTAGTGGTATAATGATACAAGCTTGATCTACAACGAGACAAAACCTGAACTTCTGCTAGTTTAGCTCTTTTTTTTGCCGATAATGCACCAGAACGCCATGGGGGCTTAACGTGGTTATAGATGCTGGTGTGGTGACTTGCATGTGAATGGGAGGAGACGTGTGGTTGTCTACACACCCACCGCAGGCCAACATCTGTCAAGGACCACAGTAAACATGGCATGGGCTCTATGCACACACGCCATTTTGGAAAGAACTCTTCCCACTTCCTTCACAGGTGTTATAGATGAAGGCTATGTTCCATTCTGGTCAAACAGAGTCATGGAGCTGCTATTGTGCGTGTTGGCTCACAGTAAACACTCTGCTACACCAGTGGGCCTCGAAGTGTCCTTGAGTTTGGGTCTGTAACTCTGAGAGCGTACAGATGGAAACAAATGGGCCCTTTATGAGTTATGGGGGTCCTTGGAATTAAAATGTTTGAGAACCACTGTACACTAAATGGAACAACGGAGCCTTAATTAGTATTATCAGTAACACCTGTGAAGGAAGTAGGAAGAGTTATTCTGTGTTCATAGAGAAAAACAAGGAATGTGTCGGGTGAAACAGGCGCTGTCTCTGTTTGTTTGTTTGTTTGTATGTTTTGTTTGTTTCTCTGTCGCAATCTCGCGGCCGTTGCGGTGGCAGAGTTCTGTGCGTTGTCTCCGTCTTTGTTTTCCCATATTATTATTATTATTTTAGTCACCTGTATGTTTCTGTGTGGCAACATTGCGGCAGTTGTTTGCGTTCGTTTCCGATGTTCTGTGCGTGGTTCAATGACTGTTTTGTAGTGGCTTTCCTGCAGTCCATGCAGTTAGCTCATAACAACGGCCCTTAATTCGCAGTGCGTGTCATAGCTTAGGAGGCAGGCAGTCATACTATGCGAGTGGCTGGCAGCGTTTCAGAGTATGGTTCATTGACTCTCATTGGCTTAGGTGGCGTTTCAAGGTGTGGGGTCAGACTCCCATTGGCTTAGGCAGCATGATGATGACTGATGAAGACTAGGTAGCTTACATTTCATGAGCTTTCATTAAGTCAGGTTTTACCTGACAAAAAGAAAGGAAAAAAAGTTTTAAAAAAATCAAAAAAACACGTGACTTAAGTATTTTTGGTGTCTGTGTTGTTCCTCCTTGTTGTAGTTGTGAGCCAGCCCACTGCTTCCAGTGGCAGCCCCGTAGCTTCTTCTTCCAGCGCCGATGACGGCAAGGGGGACGGCCACAAACCCAAGAAGGCGAGATGCTTCATGTGCCGCAAGAAAGTCGGACTGACAGGTGAGCCTGGGAAACGATGTACAATTCAGCCTCTTAGCAGTGAGCAGCTTGTAGATATTTTTTTTTCTTTTTAATTATTGATATTGTTTTAAATGATTTGTTAAAAAATGTCTGCTATAACGACATGCCCCAAAATAGGGGTTGCCACCAGTGTGTTGATGTGAGTCACTGTCACAGTACATTTGGTGTTGACCACCTGGTTCAAACAGCTGTTGACCTCTTGTGTTCTTGCTGCCACTAGGGTTCGACTGCCGCTGCGGCAACCTCTTCTGCGGGATCCATCGGTACTCTGACAAGCACAACTGTCCCTACGACTACAAGGCAGAGGCCGCCGCCAAGATCCGCAAGGAGAATCCCGTGGTGGTCGCCGACAAGATCCAGAGAATATAGAGGAAGGGAGAAAGAAAAAAAAAACATCAGCGACCACCACCACGACATAAACCCTGATGAAACCTTTTGACAAAGACTGGAGTACGAGTGCGAACATTGGACAATGAACACTGGCATGGCTGGTTAACAAAAGGATTTAAAAGAAAAAAAACTAAACCAAGGACTCGATCTTTTAAGATGCTGCCTCGAGATAAGAAATTAAGGAAAAGAGAAGAAAAAAAGTCAAGGTCCTGTTTGAGGGGCGATGCATGAATGATCACTTTTCTCCTTATTTTGACGAATTCATTAGTTTGTTTTTATCCTACCTTTTCCTGTGGTGTGTCTTTGCCGCTCTTTGATCTTTTTTTTTCCCTTTTTTCTTTTTTAAGAATATGTATCGTCTTATTACAGAGCTGCCCAGGTGAACTGTGCTAGATATGCTGTGCTCCTCTCACCTAAAGCAGGCGCCATTTTGTGCCAAACCGCAGGGTAGCCATTTTGATTTGACCATGTCAACTCGTGGCATGAAGCTTGACGGGTCTTTTCAACCTTTTACATTCAGATGTCACGACGACTACGCCAGAGCTGTGGCCCCCCCTCCGTTACGCCAGAGCTGTGGCCCCCCTCCGTTACGCCAGAGCTGTGGCCCCCCTCCGTTACGCCAGAGCTGTGGCCCCCCCTCCGTTACGCCAGAGCTGTGGCCCCCCCCTCCGTTCCATTCTGTGACCCTTTCATTCTGTGTTCCGTTTTAGTATTGCAGTCAGATTGACAACTAACGCCCCACTATGCACAAGGGGCTTTCGTCGATTTGTCTCTGTCTCGCCTAGCTTTACCTACCTCACAGCCGACGCTTCAATCTTTCATTTTTCTTCCCCCGCTCGACTCCTCTACTTTCTCAGAATCTCACCCAAGAGAGCCTGGGACAGAAACGACAGGTCATTGTAAACCCTCCCGGTCTCTACTCTGAGCCAGCCAGCCCCCCCGCGGTGGCTCTGAGACAACACGCCCGCCACGTGGGCTGCAGGTCGTCTCGACCGCGATGACGACCGGAGGTCCTTCGTGTTCGAGAGGCGAAAGGTGTCATAGAAATAAAAGATGGGGGGGGGGGGGGGGGACTTCAATTTGCCACTGGCTCTTTCATCGCTGAACATGTGAGTGACGGTAATCATGGATGGGTGAAGGAAGCTCCCCTGCTGCTCCGAGATCAGATTGTAGACTGTACCGTTCACACTGGGAAAACCCAAATCAGATTTATATTAATATCCAGATTTCAGTCAGATTGGTGATGGAAACAAATGATTGGAAAACGAGATTTCTTTTTTTTTTTTTACGAATGAGATTTGAATCTTGATTTCTATAAACTTTTGTCTCAGTCCTGCCAAACGTAGCCGATCTCGCAGCTCGTTGTGAGCCTGCAGAGCAGCTATTTTTGGCCACAACTCCAATGTGAGGCCTTGAAAAAATGCCCCCAGTGTGGACGGTCCTAAAGATCTGATCTGTGCGACTACATCAGATGCAGTAGACGCAGTCATGGACTCTCTTGTAGCTCGGGCAGAGGGCTTGTTGTTTAATGATCCGGAGGGGAGGGGGGGGGGGATCACTGTATGGGGGGGGGGGGAATGAATGGGATAAATGCATGGGTTACCGTATGTTATCTGCAATAGTGTGTAAAGCAACATTTGAATGAATTGTAACGGCTTTGGCATCCACTCGACTAGTGTTTCTTTTTTTGGGGTCATTTCTATCCACTGAGATTCCCCCCCCCCCCCCCCCCCCCGTTGAAATGATGTGTTCATTTTCTATTTTTATTCTCCGTTGGTTATAGTACTGATGTTAGCACATGTATTCTTCAGTGCGTTCGTGGAATTAGGGTATGTGAGCCATGCTATGTATTATTATTTTTGTGTGTATGCGGCGCTAACAGTTTTTGTGTGAGCACAGATTTGTGTGTGTGTGTGTGTGTGTGGGCGCGTCTGATGTACGTGAACCCTTTTGGTCTGTGGAGCCGGTTTTAACAGCACATGTTTACAGGACTTCCGGAGCATGCCCCGAGTTAGACGTAATGAGAAATACTATACACCTGGACTTGGATGTAATTTCAATTCTCATCTCTCTTCTTAACAGCTGTTGATCTGTGTGTGTCTGCAATACAGCACTGTAGACACGTGTGTGTGTGTGTGTGTGTGTGTGTGTGTGTGATGTTTTCATGGCTGCCTGAGATGTGGAAAACAAAATGTGTTCAACTTGTGTTGAACCTGTTTGTCCTCTTCCTGTGAGGATGTGAGTTTTTTCTTCTTTTTCATTTAAGAGAAAAAAACAACTATGTATCTGTTTGAGGTCCCCCCACCCCTTATGATTCTTAGTTATATGCAAATTTGTACAAAAAAGAAAAAACAACAAACTGTGTTGATATTTATGTATTACATATAATCTTGCTATCCAGCATTACAGCAGAATTGTATCATGTAAATAAAACCATGTACAGAGAGACATTACAAAGGCCTTGTCATGTTTTGGTCTAGATTCTCTAGAATGATATTTGTGTCATGTAATGCTACAGTATGCCACTCTAGATTTTTTTATATATATATATATACGCCGTATATATATATTTTTTTTTGTGCCGATTCATCCAGGCGTGCAGCGAATCTGTAACAGTGTTTTAAACGTTCATTGAAGGAAGGTGTTGGAAAGGGATTCCATCTAGAGATGTTGCCATTATGTGATCGTTGTGAGATCTACCCGGTACATCAGTGATACTCAACATCAGGCCCGCGGGACCATTATGACTGGCCCACCAATGAAAATCTAAAAAAAAGAAGAAAAAAAAATCTGGAAAATGAAATAAAAATAAATAAATCTGAATGAAGTTATCTTTAATTACATTATTATAAGTAATACTATTAGAGTTGTACTATTACTCTACTCTAACGTTAGAGTACTATTACTCTAACGGGGGAGATGCAATGCAAATGAAAGACATATACTGTGTATCCCTATTCCCTGACATTATTTTATTTTTTATAGCTAAACGGACAGAATTCTATTTTATTTGAATGATGAAACCCAGCTGCCATTAATAGTTGGAAATGGAAATTGCGGAAATTGCGGAAATTGTAATTGCGGAAATTGCGGAAATGGTGGAAATGGAAATTGAGGAAATTGCGGAAATGGTAATTGCGGAAATGGTGGAAATGGAAATTGCGGAAATTGCTCTTCACTTATAGCTATCTATTTTCAGGTAGATTGTTTTATTTTACTCAGTCAGCCATATCACTACTCTTTTTTTTTCATGAAAAAGGTCATAGCTGGGTAATCTATTTTCAGGCAAATTGTGTTTATTCTATTTTATTTTACTCAGCCATAACAATTTATTTTCTGTTAACCAACTTGCTGGCTGGCAGGCAGGCAGACAGCTACTCATAGACAGGCAGACAGACAGACAGCTACTCATGGAGAATTGGACAGGCAGGCAGTCAGACAGCTACTCATAGACAGGCAGACAGACAGCTACTCATGGAGAATTGGACAGGCAGGCAGACAGCTACTCATGGACAATTGGACAGGCAGGAAGGCAGACAGCTACTCATAGACAGACAGACAGCTACTCATGGACAATTGGACAGGCAGGAAGGCAGACAGCTACTCATAGACAGGCAGACAGACAGCTACTCATGGACAATTAGGCAGGCAGGCAGACAGCTACTCAGACAGGCAGACAGACAGCTACTCATGGACAATTGGACAGGCAGGCAGGCAGACAGACAGCTACTCATAGACAGGCAGGCAGACAGCTACTCATAGACAGGCAGACAGTAAGACAGCTGCTCATTGACAGACAGACAAATAACTACTCATGGACAGACAGACAGACAGGCAGGCAGGCAAAGAGCTACTCATGTTATGTTATTATGTTATTATAACAGCTACTCATGTTATGTGCATCTACTGGCCCCTGGCCCCTTGCCATTTTTGTAATGTGGGCCACAGGTAAATCTATTTGAGTATCCCTGCGGTACATCATGGATCATGAATTAAAGTTCTCAGTCGCCACGACTGTCTGATTGCATGAAAGCATTCCATGCACCCAACATAGGCTATCCACAACAAATGTTTGCCCCCAGGAGGGGGCCATGTTAATTGTTTTCCCCTGAAAGTTTGCCACAGTTTTAGTTCACCAGAATAAAGTTTGCAATCCTTTAGTGACCGGCTATTTTCCGCTATTACATATGCCTTAAAGTGATTAATTCATAAAGTAAGTTTGTAAGACAGAATGTGGAGATAAAATAAGTTTCAGGTCTCAAGTTAAAGTTTGAGAATCAACTCTTATCTAGGCCAAGGCAAGAGACAAAGGTTTGGACCCAGCTAGGACACACACACACACACACACACACGCACACACACACACACACACACACACACACACACACACACACACACCCCTGAGCTCTGCATGGGGAGTGTGTGCAGATGGCGGCACAAGCGGCAGCTGCTATTGGCAGCTGAGGTGTGTCAGCCTGAGCATCTGTTTGAAGAGACCGGCAGCCCAGGGTTGCCAACTCAATTTATAAGCCACTTCAGGCTTGTTTTTGTGTGAAGTCACTTAATATGGGGAGGGGGGGGGGGGGGGGGGGGGACTTGTTAAAGTAGCCTATAGTTGCTTGTTAAAGTGTAGTTCATTTTTAAACCAGTGCACTCTGTTGTGACCCCCCCAACATCTGAAAATATATTGTGCCTGGGACCCCCATACAAGTTTTGCGTTGCTAAAATGTTGATTGAAAATGAAAATTTGTTCAAAAATAGCAGATGTACAAATATTCTGCTCTACCATTATGCTTTCAGCCTGAGACATTTAGCTCACTGGTCTCTCCCTCCTGAACGAGCCCCACCGTGGTCTCAGATAGAGAACCTTTGGTATATTTTACCACCGCTCAACTACCTGAGGTTGTTAGTGACCATCCCATTTTTCTCCACTTACGTTGGGTGTGGAAGAGAATGTCGCTTTTTTTCAAATTTAACTTATACCTTAACCCATCTTCCAGTATTTGGCTGAATCCCAAACTCCTTATTGATAGAAGACCATTCATTTGGAATCTATGGGTAGAAAGAGGTATTCTGGCTCTGAAAGATTTATATGAGGGAGATACGTTTAAAAGTTTCACAGAACTTGCTGATCAATATGGTCTTCCACGTAATCACTTCTGGAAATATCTTCAAATTCGGCATTTACTATTGACAAATGTAAGAGCTCACCCCAATATGCCGACAGAGTTTGACCTTTTGAAAACGGTGTTAGCAATATTTGGAACTGGGCATGAGGCGTCAACATATTATTCAATTATGATAGCACACCAAGGTCAGCCCTCAAGCGTAAAGAGTGTTTGGGAGGTTGATTTAAATCAATCCTTTACTGACGGTGAATGGAAGATGATTCTACGGAACTCAAAGAAGATGTCCCGTGAACTTAGAACCAGATTAGTTCAATTTAAAATAATGAATAGAGTCTACTGGACTCCGAGAAGATTGTTCAAGGCTAAGCTCAGAGATAGTCCGGTTTGCTGGAGGTGTGAGGAGGACCTCGGTACACTTATTCATGTATTGTGGGAGTGCCCTAGGGTACAGACGCTATGGTGTGCTATTCATGAGAACATAATGCAAATCACAAACCAGGATATTCCTTATACACCGGCTCTCTTTATTCTGGGTGATCCATCGCCACTAAAACACCTCCCTGCACCTCTAGCTGACTGGATTCAAACAGCATTAATGGTGGGTAGGAAAATCATTGTTAAGGAATGGAAGTCTGAGGTTTTACCTCCAGCACATGTATGGTTCACTCAGCTCGATATTGTGGCTGCTTTGGAGAGGTTATCCTTTAAAATGAATAATCAGTTAGATAAATATGATCTGAAGTGGGACGTGTTCCTTAGTCATGTTGCAGGTCCCTTAGTGTGATCCATGGTCAGGCAATGCCCTCTTGATTTTTTTTATTGTATTACTACACATTTTGATACGGTTGATGATGCTGCGTTTGGTCGTGTAAACAATGTAAACTATTTTCACATTTTAATTTGATTTTGATTTTTCCTTTTTTTTAAATTTTTTATCTTATCTATCTTACCTGTCCATGAATACGTACTCTGCTGTTGTTGTTTGTGTTTGTATTTTAAGTTCTCTGTTTTATGTGTTTGTAAAAAATCCAAAATAAAGTACTGATCATAAAAATAAAAATAAATAGCAGATGTATATAGGTTTAAAATGGTTACACTAATGTGGCCTAGTCGCTTTTTGGGGGCTTGTTTTCGTCGACCTGAATTCTCGCAGAATGTGGCAGTCCAGAGTAGGCCCCTCTCAGGAGTATCACGAAGATGCAGCTTGCCTTAGAGCAGGCGTCTCTTCCGGGTTTTTAAACAGCTGGTGGATGGAATAGAAATTAAGCTCGCGCGTGCAGCCATGCACGAGCCTCATTTCTCATTTCCACCCAACAGCTGTTTAAAAACCCGGAAGAGACGCCTGCTCTTAGCTGCATCTTTGTGACGCTACTGTCTGGGAGTGCTGTCGAGATTATCAGGGTCAACTACCAACCCTCTGGGGGCGCCAGGTCCAATCGGCTTGTTGCTTTGAACTGCTGATGTCAAGTTAGGTGTAGCACCAACCATGGGTGGAACTGGGAGAAGTAGACTACAATGTAGTAGAAATACTCTGTTACAAGTGAATCTTACTCGAGTAAAAGTACAATATTATTCTCCTCAAAATATACACGTGAATACCGGTAACTAAAAGTACTCATCATTATGCAGAATATTCCATTTCTTCTTTCTCCAAAAAGGTTAAAAAAAAAGAAGAAAATCTACAATCTTGTAGATCTGCAGATTCTGTGTAAGAATTGAAATACTCAAGTAAAGTAAAAGTGCCTACAAATTACAGTCTTGAGTAAATGTTCTACCATGTGTGGTAGAGCACTGCCTGAACCCTATAGCGGCCTAAATAGCCTCCATTAGCTAAAGGCAGGGTTTCCCCTCATTCCCTAGAATGAGGGGGCAGGGTTTCCCTTTAGGATGAAAGCTTGAGACCAGGTGCTTACAAAAGCCATTAACCACTTAAACCATATAGTATATGGTCCAAGTGGTTTCATTAAACCATATACTATTATGGTTTAAGTGCTTTAATATCCTTTGTCAACTACATATAGTTGACGGGCCGGAGTTTCCTTCTACACCAAATCTCCTAGAACAAGAACGCTAGGGTTTAAATCTCCCAGAACAAGGGCTGGCTCCTAGCCCCATTTGGAACCTCACCCTCTGCTGTTAGCTCAGGATATCCCTGATTAAGTCAAAATGGGTCGAGAGACCCCCAAAAGCAGTGGCGGAAACCCTTTGCGCAGTATCGTATCCAAAAAGTAAAAGGTATTTCTACAGAGCTCGAGTTACAGATGATAAAATTAGGAGTGTAAAGTAACATTTTTAGAGCGGGGTGAAAGAACCGTTTAATTCAACTGATCAGGCTACTACTTAAGGCCTCACTCCCCGAACCCACCTCACCCCTGCCCATTTTGACAAGCTGGAATGGCTTACAGTGCGCTGTTAAAACGCACTGTTTAGGTTGACGACAGAGTACAGTATCTTGCAATGGGTCTAGTCACTTAAGTCCACAAGATTCGCTACACCACCACGGTACCTGTCTGAATACTTTCTTAATGACAATGAAGTCCACACCCACAACACCAGAGAGAGTTCAACAAACCATGTGCAACCCAGAACAAGGGACTACTGTAAATTAATTTCGCTCCTATGCCTCCAAAATGTGGAACGCTCTACCAACAGCCATTAAGACACGTGAATCCATTGACTCCTTCAAAACCGCTCTCAAAGGGCACCTATATGGACGGCTGCAATTCGAAACTGGTGAAGTCTGACGTTACAAGAAGAGTGGTCACCTTAGATGTAAAATGTAATATTTTATCCAAAATGTTTATAAATATATATGAATTTTAAAATGGTCTTGATCTAAAGTACATGTTTTGAACATACGCCATACTGTTGGTGCATCATCATCAGACTTACATTTACCTTTGGGCATAAACTTCTTGTTTATGCCCAAAAATGATTTGTTTTGTAGTACCAATTGAACAAATATTAGACCTCAATTGTGAAATGTTCAATCACGTTCTAATCATGTATTCTTTACATTTATTAAGACCGTTTTCCAAATGATTATTATTAGGCTATTATTTTTTGTGGGGGGGGGTCAAAATGACATGGAAGTGCTCATTCTTCCCTTTAGTTCACTAGGCCTCTCTTGTCAACTAGGCCCTATATGGCCTAGTGGACACCCTTGCTGTCACTGGACATGATCTCCCTATATACTCTACAATTGAGACATTTAGACTCAGGAGGGACACCTGCTGGTTGACAAGTGCAATAGATCTCCCCTAAGTGGTAGAGAGATGTGTTGGGAGTCCTACACATTAAAAAAGGTAGGGATTGGTCATTACTGTAAATGGAAGAAATATGGGCTCTGAGTCCCCAAGTCATTTCAGTCCTTTCTGAAGACCTGGGATACAAATCAAATCTGAAAATCACTCACCCTACCTTTAAGTAAAAGTACTTCTTCCACTATTGATAAGAATCCACCTGGCCAGTGAGGGAGGAGGAGTACAGTGGGCTGCCACCGCATGGCTTTTAGCCTTCATTGCTATTTTCAGACAGGATGACACAGCTCTTTTATCTCTGTGCAGCTCAGCAACTTAAAGAGTTTAACATGAGTTATTCGTGGGTTGAAATAATCATAGTGTGCATTAGTTCAGGGAGCTGCTTTGAAGCAGGGACAGTGTCAGCCACACAGAACAACCCAAGGCCTCAGGCCTTGGGGACAGAAATGAGCATGTTGGATGAGCTAGGCTAGAGAGAGGAGGGAGGCAGCAAGAACACACTGGAGTATAGATGATTTGTATTACTCTACTTGTGAGGACAGCAACATTTTTGGACGACAATTTGACAAAAGCCAGTCTTATATTTTTTTAGGGCACATTTGAACAAATAAGTGTTGCGGGCAGATGGGTCAATGGTTTCCGACACAATTAGCCCTGGGCGGGCTCTCTCTCTCTCTCTCTCTCTCCTCTCTCCTCTCTCTCTCTCCTCTCTCTCTCTCTCTCTCCTCTCTCTCTCCTCTCTCTCTCTCTCCTGCTCTCCCGTCTCTCTTCTCCTAATCTCGCGTCACCAGGCTTTCCACCTCGGAGGAAAGGGGGGCTGGCTATTTAGAGCAGGGGCTAATGAATCTTGGGTTTTCATAGAAGTTGTTTGGACTGGGGGGTAAGGGGGGGGCTAAGGGCCGATTAATACTCCTATTTTACAGCTGTTTCGGCTCGTCAGAATTTTTCAGTAGCACCGAAGAGGTGCCCCCCCCCCCCACCACCCATTTCGCCTTCACTGTAATGGTGTCTGCAATGGTGTGTAAAACAGAAAATCAAAACATTTGCCACGGACACATATGTCCGTGTACGTACGGACATATTATGATTGATGACCCCCTGCTGCTATCTCCACAGGACGGTGAGAGTCTCTCGGTGAAAGCCCGACATGGACGACTGGTCAATCTTCCAGCAGCAGGTCAGGTCGAGGTGTCCGAGCCGCTTGCAGCCGTCCAGCAGCGCCCGGACCACGGCGGGGGTCACGTCGGTGCGAGCCACACACAGCTGCTGCAGCCGTGCCAACGGGCGAGGGTCCGGCCACAGACGGCCGGCAGCACCCACGTGGTGACGGAGGTCACGGCCCCGGCTGGGTGGGGTCGTCAGGAGGACGTGACGGAGGACGGAGTTCAACGGGCAGGGCAGGGCCAATAAGGACACCTATATAGAACCCCACATGATGGAAGGGAAGTTAAAATAAAACCTTGTGACTGAAAAGTGTTCTTTTTTTTAGGGCTGTCACCATTACGAATGTAAGCTGACGATTAATTGTCACACAGATAATTGTGACTGACGATTTAATTGTGTTTTTGGCGTCGAACATTGGAACTACATTTTTGTTTGCCTGGTAACCAAAACATGCACAGGGCAGAACAAACAAACTAAATGAATTACCGACATATTCATTATTTGTATACAAAACAATTGTGACAGGCCTAGTCCAAGTTGACGATTAACACAAATAATTGTGATTAAGTATTTAATTGTGTTTTTGGAATGGAAGTACATCATGAATTCCGTTTGCCGTTTAGGCTTCGTAATCAAAATTTGCACAGTGCAGATATGACAAATATATTTGAAAATGTATGAACTGACACCATTCGGTATTTTAGCCGTGACGTGAGCGCCCCCCTCCAGAGATACTTCCCGGGTCCTACATTTGCGTTGCTTTTGTGTCCCCATAGAGTTATACTGTGACGCTCCGTCGGACTAAATCTGAGACGAAAACAACCACGAAAGTCTCATTTAACCGCTTTACTCGCAAAAACAAAGCTGCTGCTCTCCCAAATCTGGCTGTGACAGGCCGTCTGCCCCACACTGGATACTATCGCCATTTTATTTCATTGTGTCAACTAAATCCTCATTAATTGCAAACTAGATTCAACATACTCAAGCCTGCACACATTCTAAACATGCCCCCGGAATATTGTACTGAGCAAATGGACTGTTATACCTTCAATAATAATGATAATAATAGTCTTTGTCTCCACATCATATATTTTCTTTGACTTGTACACAACATTAATAATTCTACTCGAGTTGGAAGCATTAAGACCCATTTTAACCCTCAATGGCTTCCTTTCTCAAAAATAACGTACATTGTAAAAAGACTCACACGTTTAGATATTCTATTTACAATGAGATGCGGACAGGAGCTGGTGCCACTTGGACCCGGACGTAGCGTAGCACTACAAAATGACCGTACGGACCACGTCATGTTGGCAAACACTAACCTTCTCAAGCAGGGGCGAACCGGAGAGGAGGCATTTGATCGCCCTCTGCAGGGACCTCCAGTACATGACAGGCATCATGATGCTGTGTTCATAGGAGAAGCTGCACGCACGCATGCACACACACACACACACACACACACACACACACACACACACACACACACACACGTAAGACTAATGATCTACAAGGTAACAATAATGTCAAATGTATCAATTGCAATTGCTAATGTGTCCTCGAGAATACAAGTGAACATAAATCAACTCCTTAATAGTAGATCCTCTGCCAACCACTTTTTGCAACGTTTTAGACCGCGATGGAGTCCGACATACGTGGCCTGTTAAGACTCACCCATGGTTTCCGCGTGTGGTTAGGGTTAGGTTAGGGGCAGGGTTAGGGGGTTAGTAATAGTAATGTCCCGACATACGTGGCCGGTTTAAGACTCACCCGTGGCTTCCGCATGAAGTCAGGGTTAGGTTAGGGTTAGTAATGTCCCGACAGTCAGCGCAACCAGACAGTGGAGTCACGAAGATGCCAAAAGCCGCGAGCGGCATGCAGGCATCTCTTTCCGATGTTTTTAAGACATTGGTGGATGGAAATGAAGCTCCACCCACGCCGCAATTTGCAGCGTCGGCAAAGAGTTTCCGATTTTCGGCTTCATTTCTGTCTAAAAAACCACGGAAAGAGCTCAAAGTGACTACTGGGTTGGGCTGCTGGATGCAATGGGTTGGGCTACTATGTCGGACGGATATAGTTGACATATATTGTATATTTCTCCCGCGTGCGGCACACACACACACACACACACACACACACACACACACACAGACACACACACACACAGACATACTTGAGTGCGAGGGAGTGGAGATGCGGCAGGCAGGGCGGATGACGACGATGATGATGATGATCCCATTCGTCATCCCGGAGCTCCTCCCCTTCCTCTCCCTCCACCACCTCCTCCTCCATCTGAAAGGGGCCGGGCTCCGCGCTGACGGACAGCTCCCCGAGTCTGGGACACGCCCCCAGGAGCTCCAGCAGAGGCGTCTGAGGGCCCGTCTTAACCCCCTCCACGGAGGGGTCGTCGTGACATTTCAGAGTTAATTAAAGGACGACTTCACCACTTTTCAACCCATCTTCATATAATGGGTCATCAATAATAATTTTGAAAAGAATGGCGCAATTCTTTTCTACTCGGTCTGTGTCTCATAGGAGGGCTCTGGGCAGTTCAGAAACCGTCTTCCAGTGACATCATCGGTGGGGAATACAAGCCAATATAAACGGCAGGCTTTCTAGTCCTGAAAAGTTGCAATGCGAAAATGGAAGCCGTCGTTCTCACGATAATGACAATCTAAACATTTTTGTAAAAAAAAAATCTTGTTTAAAAAGAATCTGCCTAATTATGATGTCACTGGAAGACGGTTTCTAAACTGCCCACAGCCCTCCTATGAGACACAGACTGAGTAGAAAAGAAATCGTGCCATTTTATCATGATTATTAGTGAGGACCTATATTATATGAAGATAGGTTGAAAAGTGGTGAAGTGGTCCTTTAATTAATTAGTAATTAATTGTCGTACCAATAATTACGGAAAAATGTGTGAATGCCTTGCCTTTGACATGTAAACTGTACAAGATATGATAAATGACTGAAATGACAGAAAATAAATGACCTCTGGGGGGTGGCCTCCGTGGCCAAAAATACATAACAATCGTGCAAAACAAGTGCGATTATCTCAACTTAATATATTGCCATCGGTCGTGGGCATTTACTGGCGATCCATCCGGGGGGGCGGCGACCTATAATACCTACCTCCAGGGTGAGCGAGGTCAGGCGGGAGGCCACGAGGTGCAGGGACGGGAGCAGGTCGGACAGGGAGCGCGGGTACCGCACGGTGAGACTCCTCAGCCGCCCGGACGCCGCCCAGCACCGGAGGCCCACGGCCAGCGGCGGGCTGTCGTCGTCGCCGTCGTCGTCGTAGTCCAGGCTCACGGAGCAGACGTCGGGGCACAGTCGGCCCACGGCCTCCAGGGAGGAGGAGGAGGAGGACGAGGAGGACAGGCCGTGGATCTCCCTCAGGCGCCGCAGGGTGAAACTCTCCTCCTTCTTCTTCTTCTTCTTTTTGCCGTGACCGCTCTCCTCCTCCTCCTCCTCCGGCCCCGGAAGCTTGAACTTGGCCCTATAGGATTATAGGATTGTCACGATTGTGTGATTAACCCATTCTGACCTGAGATCAGATTCTAAAAAAAATAAAAGTCTTCTTACATCCTGACAGTTTTCTGCAAAAAGCTATGTTTCTATGTCGGTCGCAGACCTACGAGCTCGTAGCGCGCCACTCGGTGGCGCGCTACGAGCTTGTATAGGTCTGCTATTTTTCAATAGCTAAAGCGTGACATAATGCTAACACCAAAAGGGGTTCCCACTTCCCGCCCCAAAATGGGTTAACGGTAGAACAAATAATTGCTAATGAACGTTTCCTTTATGGTTTTTTTGGTACTGCACAGTGGAACACAAATCAAAATGACATTTCTGTTTGCCTTTTTTGTAAAAAAATAAAAATAAAAAAAGAAGAAGAAAGCTCGCAGATATGATAAATAATAGACAATGCAAAGAAATGACTGGCACCACCAATCAAAATGAATAATAATATTATGGCCAAAATAGGCCATATTTAATCATTGTAAAGAATATTCTAAAATACTGCAGCTCAAATAATCAGACGATGATGTAATAATTCCGTCAGACTTACTTGGACCTTCATCGCCACCCGCCTCCTCACCCTCGCTCTCGGCCCACGGCCACGCCCCCCTCTCGTCTCCTTCGTCCTCCTCCTCCTCTGCCTCCTCCTCCAGTCTCTCTCTCCTCCTCCTCTCGTCTCCTTCGTCCTCCTCCTCCTCCTCCTCCTCCAGTCTCTCTCTCCTCCTCCTCCTCTCGTCTCCTTCGTCCTCCTCCTCCTTCTCCAGTCTCTCTCTCCTCCTCCTCTCGTCTCCTTTGTCCTCCTCCTCCTCTGCCTCCTCCTCCAGTCTCTCTCTTCTCCTCCTCCTCCTCCTCTCGTCTCCTTCGTCCTCCTCCTCCTCCTCCAATCTCTCTCTCCTCCTCCTCCTCTCGTCTCCTTCGTCCTCCTGCTCCTCCTCCAGTCTCTCTCTCCTCCTCCTCCTCCTCCTCCTCTCGTCTCCTTCGTCCTCCTGCTCCTCCAGTCTCTCTCTCCTCCTCCTCTCGTCTCCTTCGTCGTCGTCCTCCTCCTCCTCCAGTCTCTCTCTCCTCCTCCTCTCCCTCCACACCTCCTCCAGGCTGGGCAGCTCCTCCCTGGCCGTCAGGCCGTCCGCTCGGCCAAACTCCCGGCGCTGGATGAGGCTGCAGGCCTGCGCCAGGCCGTCCATGGCCACGCGCTGCAGGCAGGGCAGCGCCAGCAGCAGGTACGCCGTGGCGGCCACCGGGTCGCCCTCCTCCTCCCCGAAGCCGATGTCCAGCGCCAGGAGGCTGCTGAGAGGCAGCGGAGGCCAGGAGGAGGAGGCGGCTTTGGGGAGGACATTGAGTAAATGAGAGGCAGGGTTAGGTTAACCAACTGAGACCCCGAGAACAGATCCTAAATGTCTTCTAAATCATGACAGCTGTCTATATATCAGTGGTTCCCAGGCCATTTCATGTCAAGGACCCCAAAAATGTGATGCATTAGGCCGGCCGGCCGACCCCCCCATCTAAAAATATGTGGTTCCAGGGCAGGGATCCACAGAAGCAAAGATTTGAGTCAAAAACGTTTGCTGTGAAAGAATATATATTCTAAGATTTGCACACGTCGTCCATGCTTCCACACATAAGCCTAATGATATCTTGGGTGGATATATGACATCGTTCAATAGTTTCTGTTGCTTGTAGATTAGCTATTTTCACTATTTGTGTGAGCTTGTTGAATCTAAGCCCCATGGCAACCTCATAACACAATACCAAAAAAAAAACTGACAAGAAACAACAAAGCTAAAATGAATCCTTAAAAAAAAAAAAAAAAAAGTGAGCAAACCCGCTTTTTTTAAAACAACCTAAATAAACGACAATAACAAACCTTGATGAGAGGAGGAGGAGGAGGAGGAGGAAGGGGAACCGTCGGCCGTTCCTCCCCCCAGAGGAAGCAGCGCGGCGGGGGAGAGGAGGTGACACCGGGACACGTCCAGGTGGCGCAGCGCGCGGCACCGGCGGACCAGCGTCCCGATCACCCGCCGGTCGCAGGGCGTCCCCGCCAGCAGCACGGAGCGGAGGCCGGGCAGACCGCTCAGCATGGCACACTGGGCCTGGGCGGGCAGCTGCTGGGCGCCCGACACGTCCAGAGTGGAGAGCGCCCGGCAGCGAGCGGCCACGAGGCTGCAGACAGCCGGGGTGGCCAGGCCCGGACAGCCTGCCAGGGACAGGCCGCGGAGCTGGGGCACCAGCAGGAGATGGATGGCTGCTCTGGACAACTGCTTCCTGGAGCTCAGCATGTGAGTCAATTCCTCCACCAGGTGACAAGCTGGGGATGATGGGGGGGAAAGATCACAGTCACCCACGGAGATTTTAAAAACGCCACTATAATGACAAGAAACTCCCATATCGGCTGGGCGAAGTACAACAATGTGCAAGCGAGGGAAGACAGAAGGGCAGAGAGAGAGAGAGAGAGAGAGAGAGAGGTCTATTTCAAGGACCCCCAGACCACGGACGCCCATTTGATACAACATACTTAAAAAAAAAAAAACTCTGGTACCCCCAATCTACACTGTACAATCCTTTAACTCATAGTGTACAACTTTCATTCGTACACTCTCTGAGTTACAGGCCGGTAGGGATTAATTTGCAGCTCTGAGGAATCCCAATGTTTTCATTATAAGCTGCAGCCTTTAACTGCATTTGAATAAAACCATATTTGATACACATACTGTAAGTAGGCCATCACCCACATGTTACTGATGATCTCTCTCTCTCTCTCTCTCTCTCTCTCTCTCTCTCTAACAGACACTTTACAGAGTATAGTTCACTTTGAATTATAACAATCAGTTGTGAATTGGCTGATGGTATAGTATATTAAACTACCCGACGTCCTACAACAACCAAGATTATTTTTAGGGATGCAGTAAGTGTCGCGTCCACAGCGCGTTGTGAGCTTGTGGATCTTCTATTTTAGGTACAGGACACGTCATTCAACAAAAAATAGATGAGGCTGACTAAACAGGCCCGACATGTAAACGAGGCCGGGGGCTATTGTTTGTAGGAGGCGTAGAATACGCAAAATGGCATCGGACCCTCGGCAGTTATTAGGTAGCGGGCGGGTATTTGCGGCAGGGCTATAGTATTTGGAAATATACGGGTGGACGCAGCTATAAGAGGGCACTCACGCAGCACGCTGAACGGCCCCATGATGTGTCGGAACCAGTGCTTGTCCAGGTAGTTGTCGACGTAGTCCCTGACCCACAGCTTGTCCATGTTGTCGGCCACGCTCAGCAGACAGAGCCGGGTCAGGGAGCTCACAGAGCCACCGTCATCCACGCCACGGGTCCTCGGCTTCGTCCTCCTCGTCGGCGTCTTCTTCTGCCTGCCTCCTCCAGGCCAGCCTTCTTTACCCGAGGTCCTGTAGCCCCGGAACAAAGGCATGATATGCAGCTCTGACGGCGAAAAAGACAAAAAAAGGACATGCGTACATTGAGCGTTTGTAATATGTGAAGGTTTTATTTAACCACCCCTATTTCAGTGGTTCTCGGCCCGTGAGTCGGGACCCCACTCCCCATATGATTTGAAGGGGGGGGGGGGGGGGGGGGGGGGTAGACAGACACACAGATAGATGGATAAAAGAAGACATAATCAAGAAACTTTGCAATGAAAACTGGTCAAACATTGGCTAATTGTTGGCTAACAACAAAAAAGCCGCTCTACAAGCAACGACTCAATGCGAGGTGTGTGGAAACAGTCAAACTAAATTGAACTCCTACATTCCAAGTACTTTTCGGGTGGGGGTCCCCAGTTCAAATATGAGTATTTTGGGGGGGGTCATTGCCTGAAAAGGTTGAGACGCACTGCCCTATTTTATACTTTGTTGCACGGAGGACGGAGGTGTGTGCTTCAGTTCAGCTTATTTTCAGCTTTTGGACAAAAATAAAGACATCGGTTCATGTGTACAACGGTGCAATTATGAAAAATTAATGAACACAGCAATTTACTGCCATGTTGGCACAATCTCAAGATTCTCAAATAAGTCCATGCTGGTAGCCTCGGATCAAGGCTATCATAGATCTGTATTCTATCAAGTCAGACTTTTTGCTTTCGTATCTACAATCTTGGTCTCCATCTCTCCCTAGTCACTGGAAATCTGTGCGCAACCAATAAGGAAAAAAAAACATAAAATGCTGATTGATTGAATTGTTTATTAACAGTTTGCAGAATTACGGTACATTCACGCACAACTCAATACAAAAACTGTTAGCTGTGAGTGGACGTCACCATAAAAAAAAGCATTACACTTGTTTACAAGAGGGTCCACCGCTTTCAATTCATCATAACATTTAGAGACGTACAAATACACTTCTATATAGCCAAAAACAGGAAATCATCACAAAGGGGGGAAAACATATAGTGAGGGGGAGGGTGGGGGATTCAGATTTTACGGGGGGCAGTTTCGAATTACAGCCGTCCGTATAGGTTTTGAAGGAGTCAAGGGATTCACATGTCTTAATGACAGTTGGTAGGGCGTTCCACATTTTTGTGGCATATAGGAGCAAAATGAACTTATAGGGTGAGAAGTTCAGTCACACGAGAGAGACTCGGAGTATAGAACCGCTACTCTTTCGCTTGGAAAGGAGCCAGTTTAGGTGGTTCGGGGCATCTGGTTAGGAATGCCTCTCAGACCTAGGGAGGTCCACGTCCCACTGGGAGGAGACCCCCGGGTGCAGACCAAGGTGCAGTTTGAGGAAATACATCGACTCACTGGCCTTGGAACGTCTCGGGATCATCCCCCAGGAGGAGCAATGTAGCTCTGGAGAGGGTAAGTCTGGAGCACTCTGGTGGAGCTGTTGCCCCCGCGACCCGACTACGGACAAGCGGTTGAAGATGGATGGATGGAGGAGCAAAATGAATGCACTGCACTCTGTATTTTTCAATAGAGAATGCAGTGACTATAGGGGGGTACAGAGACCAAGACAAGACTATCCGAAAGCAAAAGTCAGACTCGGTAAAATACATCTATGATAGTCTCGAAGTTCCAGGCCAGAATTGCTATGTACAACTTACAAGTAAAGATACATCACAGCATAATGCATGCAGTATGCAATTTTGCACAAGGCCTGACCTAGATCAAAACACAACATTTTCCTCCCAAATTTCAGCGTGTGAGCATGCGCGCGTGCACACACACACACACACACACACACACACACACACACACACACTCACACACTCACACACACACACACACACACACAATACATTACAACTAATATCACACAATCACAACCATTCTAGGCCTAAACGCAGCTATATTGTTCTTCTTTTCTGTGTGTGTGGCTGAGAAGGACATGTTATGTTGACAAAATCACAACTAAAACATCACGTTTGTCCCTAATCTACGAGAGTGACTATAGTCTAAATCTTATTCGATTCTGACATTTTCATTCTGACATTTTCAATCTACGAGATGTCGTAGATTGCAAATGTCAGAAAAGCAATACATAAAGAGTCTTAAAATCTTAGGCTATAGTTTGTCCCATTTCCTGGTCCATGATACACACACACACACCCCTCACTCCGTCTCTGACTTTTTGCTGCCTGTCAGATAAAATACAAATAGTCTTTACTCTTTATCCAAGGCTAACACAGTCGTACCTGGTAGCCTACCTAATATCAGGTCAGGTCGCAGGTTTGTTGTCTTCCTTTGAGAGAGACATGGCCAAATCAATCAACCTCTGAACGCAGCAACACTACTTACAACACTTCCTGTTGTAGTAATGTGTTCACAAACACAATGAGAGCTGCGTTCAGGATCACTACACACATTTGTAAACGTCTCATAACATGGACTATTGTCTTATCAGCAATGTGTATTGACATGACACGATTTAAGGAAAGTTGTCGTATAGTCGGTCGTCAAAGTGCAGACAAGCCCCCATTATGTTCATCATAATAACACAGAAATTAAAATATGGATTATAAACTACCGGGGTATTCCTATATCAAGAACATTGGCGCCATCTAGTGGACTTTTTCCTCTAGGAAAAACTGATTTATAACTGCTAAGTCCTGACAGCTGTACAATGTGTGAGGGCCATTCCTACCATTCGATGTCGGTGCCATTTGTGTCCTTATATGACATAATTGTGTAAAATAAGCAAATTCTCATTCTGTCTTAACAACACCTTCCAAAAAGCTTATGCTTTTAAAGCTTTTCTGCCATAGGAAAAAATGATTTGTAGGCCTAACTCAGAGTACATGCAAATAGAATAGAATAACTACTTTGATTTGAGTAGAGCAGGTATGCTAAAATACCATGTCCCCCATTATGTTTATTCAGCTTCAGTTACAAATATAACTAATTAAATTGAAATAAAATCTAAATTTCGAATTGTTAGTATGGTTCTAATGCTTCTCACTAAACATTAAGTTATTAATTGTGATAAATGTATTTTTAATGCTTAAAATCTTGAAATCAATGGTTGTCCGGGCCCTCGACTGTCCCCGGCCCGGTATGCTGATGCAAATCCTCCTGTAAATGTCCCCCTGACTATTTGTCTAGCGGTCTAGCCACATGCCTTTAAAAAGTATACAGCATCTATTTTTGATAAGAAACCCTATAGGCCTATCCTACCAGCAGAAGTATATAGGCTTTTTTAATCAATGTTTTAGGTTGCTATACTGATTCACCCTGTTACGCTCAAATATAGAGGAAATTGATACATTTTCATCATTCTGAAAATATGGTTAATAAATATATTAAAATTCGTATTCTGTGTTCACAACAATATAAATTCTTACTTGAGACAGAATATTAAAAGTGACTTGTCAATTCTAAACACGTACCACAATGACTAACTATACACATCGCTTCATCACATGCATGTTGACTAGCAGAATATCTATAGCTTACCTAACATTTTTACACAAACACAGCTGAACATGTGAAAAGTGCAAACTAATAGGCGCTCTTATACATCATCACATTCCGGCCAATCACAATTTGCGTCCTCACTTTTGTCTTCAATATTTGTGTTTAAACAAACACTCAAAACTGGCCAATCATTGTCAATGGCATTCAATGTTTGTATACATGTGACCTACCTTTCCTATCTAAGTCATAGCATCTTGCTATATCCGTCTCTTCCTCTGAGGTTGGTCTTGGTCTATATTAACCTTTAAATATGGTTTAGGGCCAAAATGCATTTCTGATTTTGTTCGATATCATGAACCATCCAGACCTCTCAGGACAAGATCTGGGAAAAATGTCTGTCCCTTCAACCAAAAATAAACATGGGGACGCAGCATTTAGTTTATATGCGACACATTATATCTGAAACAAAGTCCTGGAAAATGGCAGGTCTGCTGCAACTCGTATTTATTTGGAAACGTCAAACTGAAGAGCTTTCTGTTTGTCGCTGCCTTTCTCTTTTCTCATTAACTGCGCAAGCAGAGCGCGCAAGTATACTAGTTTCGCCCGGGACTCGTATGCACCGTCCCAGCCGTCCCGCCAATTTTGATGCGTATATGCACCGTCCCAGCAAATGACGTAATGCCTTATTGTGCCTGATACGGCAGTGGTGCCAGATTACATACATGTATACATAGGAGCATTACATTTAATCCTCCCGACATTAAAACATATCGTCATTACGTCACCATCGAAAACCAATTACACTCTGGCATTGGGTCCTTTAATCCACATCTTTATTACGTAATCATTGAGAGCTAGTTACTGTACATATAGATTGTGCATTACATTCACCCATTCACACACCAATGCCGGAGGAAACCATGCAAGGCACCAACCTGCACATCGGGAGCAATTAGGGGTTCAGAGTCTTGCTCAAGGACACTTCGACACTAACTCTGGGGGAGCCCGGGTTCAAACTGGGAACCTTGCGGTTTCCATCAGGTCACTACCCCTCCAGAAGCACCCTTAAATGTCTCTATGGAGACCAATCAAACCTGTTTCAGAGGCCTGAAGTTCGTTCCATTTGTGTGGAGCATATAATATATGCAATATTATTGTAGTATTATAGTAAATGAAGGCAGTCTTTCCTTGTTCACTGTTCATACGGGTCCTACCCCCCCCCATGAGACTTACAAATCCCAAATGTTTATAAACAAATCCCAAATGTTTGTAAACAAATCCCAAATGTTTATAAACAAATCCCAAAATGTTTATAAACAAATCACAAATGTTTATAAACAAATCACAAATGTTTATAAACAAATCACAAATGTTTATAAACAAATACCAAAATGTTTATAAACAAATCCCAAATCCCATGAGACTTGGTCCTACCCCCCCGACCATGAGACTTACTACAGGTCAACTGGAAGTGGTCCTACCCCCCCCCATGAGACTTACAAATCCCAAATGTTTATAAACAAATCCCAAATGTTTGTAAACAAATCCCAAATGTTTGTAAACAAATCCCAAATGTTTATAAACAAATCCCAAAATGTTTATAAACCAATCACAAATGTTTATAAACAAATCACAAATGTTTATAAACAAATACCAAAATGTTTATAAACAAATCCCAAATCCCATGAGACTTGGTCCTACCCCCCCGACCATGAGACTTACTGCAGGTCAACTGGAAGTGGTCCTACCCCCCCCATGAGACTTACAAATCCCAAATGTTTATAAACAAATCCCAAATGTTTGTAAACAAATCCCAAATGTTTATAAACAAATCCCAAAATGTTTATAAACAAATCACAAATGTTTATAAACAAATCACAAATGTTTATAAACAAATACCAAAATGTTTATAAACAAATCACAAATCCCATGAGACTTGGTCCTACCCCCCCGACCATGAGACTTACTACAGGTCAACTGGTAGTGGTCCAGTTATACACAATGTTTCTCTCTACGAACTGCGAGAGATGATTAGGTGTAGGTGGTGCCAACAATGAACTCCACCCAATCCAGTCCTAAGTGCCCACTATCAGGCTCCACCCACCTGAGAGGACTGGGCAGAGCATAAAAAAAATTAAAGTAATAATGTAAACAGTAAATCATGAACTAGAAAAAGTGCCCCTCGCGGGGAACAGGTCTCCCCCAGGATAGGAGCATCTTTGGATAAATGTCAAGTGGCATTTCTCCCTTGGCCTATAGTGGGAATATGAAAAATCAAACAGACCCGTCTTGATCACATGACTGTAGAGATCATGTCTACCGATTTGCGTGAGATTTGGATAAAGTCTGAAGGAGTCTCAAAAATGTGTTTTACATAAGTCAGCCTCCTGGTGGCGCTGTAAATAGCAGAAGTGAAAAATGCAGGTCAAAGGTTTTTCCATGGCCTCTAGACCAGTAATAGCCCAACCATGAGGCTGATGTGAACAATTTCAAGTGGCATTTTCTTCCTCTGTCTAGTGGGAATGTGCGTGCAAAATGTCTCTCAAATTGCACTCTGCGTTCATGATTTGAGGCATTGTGTTCAAAACAGACCAATCCTGCAAACTTCTGCCCTGGTTTCTCTGGCAAAATCTGGCAACACCTGCCATCATGCAGTGAGGAGGGGTCGCAGGTTCGAGGTCACTGCAATCCTTCTACGGGATTTATGAATTTGTCCTCAATTCTGGCGCCCCGGCCCGTACACACACGGAGAGTGTTCTGGCGAATGTTCCATTCAGATGGTGTGTTTCTGTTGCCTTCCAGCTTATGTTTGACGTACACCTATTTTATAGCTGTGTTGTTGCTGGAGCAATATTGTCCTTTAGATAGCTGTGCAGGGGCTTGACTGGAACCAGAGACTCGGAGCACAAGGCTGTCTAAACAGGGCTGCACCAAACATGTGATGAACTCGAGCAAAACGGAACGCGGTCAATGATGAAGCAATACCCAAGAACAGTGGCTCTCAACCAGTGGTCCGGGTGTCACCATGTGGTCCAGGTGGTCCACAGCTAAATGATGGAGAGTTGGTAACCAAATGGACCCTTATTAGACCTTTAACTCTGAGAGCGAGTCCATTTGGTTTAATTTTACACTCTCAAGAGGTAAAATATTGTTAAACGTCTGCATTACCTATAATTTACCATAAGTCTATGCAATTAGAGCATGTAACGATTGTTATTTTGATCAACATTTGCCTGCCTGTTATCTCTCCTATGCTACAACATGAATTCAGCATGGAATTGTGGAAAAAGTCTTAACCAACGACAACAAAATATGATATAAGTTTGGGGTCTGCGATGCAAAATCTCGTCCATGGCTCAAATGCTGAATAAATAATGGACCTTGATTAGAATTAGGCTACAGCTGTGGTCCTCAAACTTTTTCAAGGCAAGGACGGCCGGACCCCAAATTGATTTGTACGCAAAGGTTTATGTGGACAGATTTTCGATTTTTTATAAAGTAGCGGATCTACAAGTGACACACTGGCTGCAGCTTGTAACAACAAATATCAATGTGATATCTGTGACACATTCATTGTTTTCCCCCTCTGAATTTCATTACTTTGTACATCTGAAGCACACCGGCAGTACGCCTAAGTACATGAGATAATCATGCCTAATACGTCTTGTGGAGGAAACAATTTGTAAAAAATAAATAATGTAATAATTTGTTATTAGAAGGGTGGGTGCACATTTGTGTACAACTCCTAAATCGTTGTAATTAAGTGTCTGCAGTTGACTGCTTTTTTAGGTATTTTCTAGTCTTTATTTGCACAGCTGGGTGGTAGCTAGCTGAGAGCACATGTGCTCAGCTACTCAACAACGGCACGCACGCACGCACACACGCACACACACACACACACACACACACACACACACACACACACACACACGCACGCACGCACACACGCACACCCACACACACACACACACACACACACACACACACACACACACACACACACACACACACACACACACACACACAAGATCTTAGTGATAAGAACCAATTATGGAGCCTGTAGGTCTGCAACTCTTCAGAGTGTGCAAAAGGAAAGCACAGTGAAAGTGTCTTGCTCAAGGACACGTGGACAGCATGGACCGGCCAGGAGGTGAACCGGCGACCTTCCGAGTTCCAGATGGCCTTAATTTCTGTCCACTAAGCCCCCCCCCCCCCACACACACACACACACACACACACACATGCACATGCACACACACACACACACACACACACACACACACACACACACACACACACACGCACACACACCTGTCACACTCTCTACAGTCATGCGTAATCTCTAGTAATGCATGTCTAGGTTACAAAAGTATTTCTGTAGCATTTTGTTGTCCATCTAGGGGGGTGCGGGGCCACAAACTGAGCAATGACCGGAGTGCCCCAGGCCTCTGTACCAGCTATAGGCCCCCTCCTGTTTTCCCTCTGCATATAGCCACGCATCGTGAGGGCAGAAGTCGGCTATTTTCTGACATTTTAAAGGAGTATATACTAGCCTATAGTTCACACAAAAGAAATCGATCAATTACACACCCCATGAAGCCTTGAATTCATGGAGATTCTTTTTTTGTTTTTGTTACCATAAGAGGTGTTCAATATAGCTCCACGTTGTGAGCTTGTATATCTGCTATTTCTTTACTAGTTTGGTAGTCTTTTTGGTTGGAGAGTACATTCCAGTAGGCGGGGTGGAATGTGAAGGCAGCGGATGTGATGCGTCTGTGTGAATCACTTCACCTCCTTTGACCACTGGGCCTGACTATCTCTCTCTAACCACACATGTGGCTGCAGTTTTTTTTTTTTTCGTGCGTTACTTAAACTTACCAAATACAAGTAAGTATAGTATAATTTGAGAGACAATCTTGTGAGGACTATCTTCCTGGTCGTCACAAGAATAATTGTTGTTTTTATTGTTAAAATTAGGAAAAGTTTCACTCACCCTTTTCTGGATCACAGCCCAAAAGTGATTTTGAGTTTGGTGTTCACGCATGCGACCACTAGCAGTGTTCTGGCTTTGGACCAACGGAACCAACATTAAGAAAGTTGTAACGAAAAAAATCACACTTGTGTGCAAGTGAGGGGCACCCACTGTGGCCTCTCACATTTAGTGACCTAAACAAACATTAAAAGTCCATAGACGTAGCTGTCATATGACTGATTGATTGATTGAATATATTTATTAACAGTTTGCAGAATTACAGTACATTTCAAGCACAACTCAATACAAAGACTGTGAGTGGACGACACAATAAAGCATTATACTTGTTTACAAGATGGTCCACCTTGTTCAATTCATCAAAACATTTAGAGACGTACAAATAGACACTTCTATATAGACAAAGAACAGAACAGGAATTCATCATAAAGGAGGTAAAAGGGGAAAAGAAACTTATACAGTGAGGGGGGAAACAAAAGGGGGGGGGGATTCCGATTTCACGGGGGCCAGTTTCAAATTGCAGCTGTCCGTATAGGTGCCCTTTGAGAGCGGTTTTGAAGGAGTCAAGGGATTCACATGTCTTAATGACTGTTGGTAGGGCGTTCCACATTTTGGTGGCATAGGAGCGAAAATAATCCAGTCCCTTGTTTGTGCCGAATCTGGGTTGCACATGGTTTGTTGCACTTCCTCTGGTGTTGTGGGTGTGGACTTCGTTGACATTAAGGAAGTATCTAGACAGGTACATGGGTGACGTAATTTCAACAGATGTTAAAATGCCGTGACTTGTATCGTGTGTTTTGCCAATCATTTGGGGGTACCACCACTTGCTGTATGCTCACGGCTGGCCCACCACCACCACCAGTATTTGTTTGGCTGCGGACCCCCATTTCATATTTTTTGCCGGGGACCCCCATCACATATTTTGTGCCGGGGACCCCCGTCTCATATTTTGTGCCGGGGAACCCCGTCTCATATTTTGTTGCCGAGGACCTCCTGCACAAAGATTTGAGTTAAACACGCTTTTTAAAAAGATATAAATATATTGCAGTTATAATGTATCTTGGTGGACTTCTGTGATATTGTATTTGGGTGTTTCAATAATCAATATACGTGTAGAGGTTGTTGGGTCTGTAAAAGTGTTGTGTAGTGGTTGTTGTGTCTGAAAAAAATCCTTTTATTCAACTGAAGTGTATTGTGAGTCATGTCTCCAGCTCTTCTCATGCCTAACTCAACTTGGAAAATGCTGTAGGGTGTAGGCTATAGTAGTTATGTCAAGCTGTTTTTCAGTTTTTTTTCTTTTTTATGTATGTTTTTTGTTTTCATTGATTCGTATGTTTTACTGTTGTTTGATTGTTCATTATTATTTGGTGTGTAAAAAAAAATAAAAAAATAAAACCTTTGAATAAAAACAAAGTACCCCCTCCCCGGACCACACTTAAGAGAACCCACTGATCCGAAACACGCTCGTCACGTCCGGCCATCAACCTTGGCTCCGTGGCCGTGATGTTGTGTTTATCTGTGGTGATAATGACAGCCTGATAGATAGGACACCATGGCCTTGTGGACACGCATCTCTTATATACGGAGCTCACTGACCACTGAGCACACACACATGCTGACCGGGCTCCGCTCCTCATCAGCTCCGCTCGTCCTGCTTTCCACTAAGTTAGTTATATACTCAGTCTCATATACCTCCACCGGCTTCAGATTTATAGTTTGTCCAGTTTCTTCCTGAAAGCCAGAAGGCTATATAGCTGCTGCTGAACCTCCAGAACCTGAACCATGCTGCCTGCCACCTTCAAACTGTGTGCTGGGATCTCCTACAGGCACATGAGGAATATGACGGGTGAGTGGCCGTGCGGAGATAGCCTCACGTTGCGATACTATACCACTCCGCTGCGTGGTAAACACATAATGCAATAGGGGCGGATGAAGTCTGGTGGTCTGCGCCAGGCTAGCGCGGAGATAGGGCGAAAAAAGAACCCCTCATAATGTAGGCTAAGACTGTTGCTTTTTTCAGGATTCAAATTCAAAAGTATAGCAAAAGATATCTGATCTAAAAGCTGAACCTAAAACGCAAGCAAATTAAAGCTGTGAACCGTTTTAACTTGTTTAGCTTTATCATTTTAAATGGTGTTTAATGTCATTTATGTTCCAATGCATTCTCTTGTTGTGATGTTATGTTTGATGTTTCTTCATGCATGTGTTTTGCTCTTTTAGATAATATTAATGCCTAATGGCTAAAGTTAAGAGCTGACCAACGCCTTTGAGTTGCTCATTGCAGACGTGCATTAATGTAGGCCTACTACACTAACTACAGGCTATCTGTTCATAGGCTTTCTGTTCATTACATAATGGATTAAAACATAGCCTAATCTGTAGGCTGTCTGTTCATTATACACATAGACACATTAAAACATGTAGCCTACTCTGTAGGCTGTCTGTTCAATATTACAGACACATTAAAACATGTACTGTAGGCTATATACGGTAGGCATGTTTCTCTTCTCTGACTGTTGGATTCTAATCTCCCGGGATTTGGAAATCTGTTTAAAGTCACCGCAGGATGCTTGAACAATACTGAACTGACTTCAATAGCAGCTTGTTGAATGTTGAGTTAGTTTGCTCACTTGTTGAGTATGTGTGTGTACTATGTAGCTATATGGACATTTAATCAATGTGCTCTAACCCAGGCCAACATGTTGTTTTGCCTTGTGTTTACATTAACTATTATGTATTTCCTCATATCCACGTAGGCCTACTGTATATCCCCAGGTTTGTGTTGACATGGACTATTGTTTTTCATATATCCCCAGGTTTGTGTTAACATGGACTCTTGTTTTTCTTATATCCCCAGGTTTGTGTTAACATGAACTATTGTTTTTCTTATATCCCCAGGTTTGTGTTAACATGAACTATTGTTTTTCATATATTCCCAGGTTTGTGTTGACATGAACTATTGTTTTTCATATATCCCCAGGTTTGTGTTGACATGGACTCTTGTTTTTCATATATCCCCAGGTTTGCAGAAGAACGCCATGGTGGCCATCCACCATGAGCTCAACAAGATAGCAGGTCCAGGACCCGGTAACTGGATCAGACAAGTCCGCCGAAGGAGCTCGCTTCTCAGTGAGTCTCAGACTGATAAATATCAGTGTCTGTACTATACACACTACAAAAACTGCTACTGAACTTGGTAGTTGAAACCTTAAACCACTGTTGAGACTGAAAGAAATATATCTGAAAGAAGTTCTGCCCCCTGGGGTGATGTTTATCGGGAAGGGGGGGGGGGTAGCATAACAATCATTTTAACCACTTCATCCGTTTATATGCTGGCTATTCAACAAATAGCAGATCTACAAGCTCACAGCCCATCACGTCGTGCTGCACTGCGAGCTTGTACATCGGCTGTTTTGAAAAATGTAAAGAGGGGAAAAAAAAGAAGAGAAAAACGTTGAATCATTTCTCCCTGGCACAAAACAGGTTGTCCGTGGCCACATACATATTAATCATTCGGGGGTCCTATGTTCTTGACATGAAAAGGTTTCAGAACCACTGTACTTTAATGTACAAACAGGACAGCCACGGACATAACAATCTCTCATTTGTATTGTGTCCGAAAGGCTCTCGCATCCCAGAGGAGGCGGAGCAGCAGGGCTACAGCGAGGAGGAGATGTCCTACATGAAGCAGGGAGAGAACGCCCTGCAGAAGGCCATCAGCATCCTCAGTCAGCAGGACGGCTGGACCACCGAGGTGGAGGCTGTGAGTGGAAATCAGTGTTATATGGAGAACACCTGGAGACTTGATGTCACGTGGACTGCGGTCACGTGTGTCGTGTTTATTATTTGTTATGATTCGTTTTGTGTTATGATGTAGTATAAATATATATATATATTGGTTAATATTATGTATATATTTATATGAGGTAACTGGTGTTATTGTTGTGGTATATTATATTACCGGTACATAGTATATCTAAGTAGACTTGTCATGATGAACCATATATTGGAATAGAGAGCGCCTTCTCCACTCCAGGTTAGCTTGACTGTGTTTTACCGTGTCAGTGACATCAACGAGGGGCCGGCTCTAGTCAGGTGCGTCTGATCAACGCCTGCCTCCCTTATTGGCTGCCGGTCACGTGTCACCCAGTGGCCAATGGGGGTGCGCCGTTGCCTACTTAGTCAGTCTGTGCCGACAGCTCGCCGGGGGAACATCACTATGGTCTTCCTCCGATCCGCTAACTGTGAAAACTACCTTATATTGTTTAAAGTTTAAACCCATTCTGTTGTGTTCCGAACGCCCTTCGGAAAGGCGTTGTTTCCTATTGTATTTCCTTTTGTTTTGATTAAGAGCCATTTACTGTAACTATACTTTTGAATAACGTTTTATTATATATATTATCATAATAAAACCTCGCATTTGATCATGGTTTCCTGTTGCCTACTCATCTTACCCCTAGACATTATATGAGTTGTAACACTTGACATTCAGTAATTGGGACTTATGATCAAAATAAGTCGTGTGTTATCGTGTGTGTGTAAAAAAAAAAAAAGAACAGACATTGCCACAGACACATTTGTCCGTGTACGGTACGTATACGTGGACATATTGATGACCCCTGTTCTTCCATCCTCCTCCTCCTCCTCCTCCTCAGGCCAACGGAGATAAAGTACTGAGTAAGGTGTTGCCTGACGTGGGGAAGGTATTCAGGCTGGAGGTGGTGCTGGACCAACCGTCAGACCGGCTGTATGGAGAGCTGGTGGACAACATGGAGCAGATGGGAGACTGGAACCCAAGCGTCAAACAGGTCAAGGTGAGGAGTCTTGTCTGTCACACACACCGGAATGCAAAGACTCATAGCTGTCACTGAACACAAATAAATACGTTCCAGGCATTTATTACTACAGTCTCTCTGTCAGCTTATTTAGTCTCCCTGATGGCGCTGTAATGCTTTATTATGGGCCTATGGGTCTCATTGCTCGGCAAGGTGCACTTATACTTATAGTTTTAGTCATCATAACTTTGTTTTTATTTAGTTTTCATCAGTGAAAAAAGGCGCCGTATAGTTTTAGTCGGAATAATTAGCACTACTTGTCGCTCTATCTATCTGTGCACGAGGTGGTGTGCGAGTGTGTTTATCTTTTATCCCCACACAAAATATCAAGCATATACCATACTGTACACGTGCACGTTTCTCCTCTGGCGTGCACAGATCCTTCAGAAGATTGGTCGGGAGACCATGGTGACCCACGAGGTGTCGGCCGAGACCCCCGGCAACGTGGTGGGGCCGCGCGACTTTGTGAGCGTCCGCTGTGCCAAGCGGCGAGGGTCCACCTGCTTCCTGGCCGGCATGTCCACCCAGCACCCCGAGATGCCCCAGCAGAGGGGCGTGGTCAGGTATGTATAGGCTTACACACTACCACCACCACCACCGGAGTCCCTCAGGGTTCCGTACCGGTGTGTTTTCTGTTTCCCATCGCTGTGGGGACAGCTGTCGCCAGTGAACATATAGCCACGATTTGCGGTTTTCTGTGACAGATTTCCCCCACAAATTGTGGATGCTATATAGCTGGGGTTTTAGCCATGTGTCAGCTGTCTGTCTGTCTGTCTGTCTGTCTGTGGCTGTGTGCATGTTGCAGGGCAGAGAATGGGCCTACCTGTATAGTTCTGAAGCCCTCTGCTGAGGACCCCACCAAGACTCAGTTCACCTGGTTACTAAGCCTAGATCTAAAGGTATGTACTTAACATCTTTACCTTTTTACTCTTGTCATGGGAAACTGAAATCTATCTATACCATTTTCATTCATTTTAAATGATTTCAGTAAGAAAGTTGATTGTATTATATCTTCGTAAAAATCGATTACTTTTCATGATCTGACGAATTGATTAGTTTTGCTTAATATAACAGTCGGTTAAACTTCTGAATTGATTAGTCGTGGCCTTTTGTGTTGTGTGTCTGTCCTCCAGGGCTGGATCCCCAAGGCCATCATAAACAAAGTGCTCTCCCAGACCCAGGTGGACTTTGCCAACCACCTCAGACAGAGGATGCTGGACAGTCGTGTTTCTAGTCTGCACATGGATCCGATAGCCTGCTGACACTGTACTACTGTGGTTCTCAAACCTTTCAGGCTGTGCCCCCCCGCCTAAAATAATCCCGGTAAAATACTGGTAATCATATTTGAACTGCATCTGGACCCGGGACACCTGACAAAGAACTTGGAATTATAAGAGCTGAGGCATTTACTCTATAGTTTAGTCTCTCCGCAGCTGAATCTGTCGTTACACTGTGTATGAGTTTGTTGTTAGTCAATGGCCACGGGAAGATATTTCCAGGACGTTCAGTAGGGGGTGCGCGCGCGCCGCAAAATGTGCATGCACACACCTTTCCATGAGCAAACTGACACAGGCAATTAACCAGGATAAGGCGCCGATACTGTGATATACAGCATATTTATTAGGCCTAGTAACCGAAATACGTTACTCATAGCACCCCTACTTCCCTCAGCCATTATAGGAATGAAAACACAGACTCACCACTGGAACAGGAGGGCTATTAAAGGAGAATGGTTTCCTTTTTTGCCGATGGGTTCCCAGATTGCATTTAGTTTGACTCGCTTCCACAGATAAATACTGCGAACACCAACACCTTGTGTTATTTTCTGTCGGCTATTTTGATTGGCCACTTTTGAGGCTGTATTGGTTTTTTATTAGTTTTTTTTTAAAGTCATTAAAGATGGAGTGCCACAATTTTTGTATTTTTTTTCCAGTTTTTCATGTGTATATGAGGTGACAGTACTTCATTAGACAACCTGGAGTTGTTTTTATGTGCAATGGTGTATTAACTTTGTATTTAGGGTTTCTTCCTGGAGGCTGAACCCATTGACAGTCAAACGGGCCAATGAAGTAAACAGTAATATAGTGACACCACACTATCAGCCCCTCCCCTAACCCCTCCCCCTATATCATACAACTACAGCTATCACCACCCACCAGGCAAACCAGACATACTTAATGAACTGGTGGGCGTGTCCATATAAAAGCATGATTTTAACAAATACTGTACACCATTGGACCACAGGTTGAGAACCACTGCCTCAACCAATCACAGTCAGTGGGGGGAGGAGTCATTGGCATAAAGGCCCAATCACACTCAGTGGTGTAAAGGAAGTCATTGACATAATGGCTAAATTGTATAAAAAAATGGTTTAAAGAGAAAAATAAAGAACACTCTGACTCTGTAGACTATTTTATTTGAATGTATTTATTGTAAGATCATGACATTATTATTATTATACTGCGTGAAGCCAAATGAATAAAAGATTGATTGACACGTCATTGACTTTATGGTGATGTGTGTTGCTCCTCCCACTGTTTGATTGATTGATTGATTGATTGAAGAATGTATTAACAGTACAGTATAGGCCTACATTTCAAGCACAACCCAATACAAAACTGTTAACTGTGAACGACACCATAAAGCATTACACTTGTTTACAATAGGGTCCACCCACCATGTTTGGCAGTGGTGGAAGAAGTAGCCTACTCATTTGTTCACTTAAGTAGAACATTTTAGTACTTTCCCCATCATTCTACGGTATACTGTGTTGTTTTTGTCGACTAAAACTAAGACGAAAAATGTTCGTCGCCTACCTTTTTTCACTGACGAAAACTAAATGGTAACTAAATGAAAACTAAGCTATGGTGACTAAAACTAAGACTAAATGTATTGACAATTTCGTCAACAGATAAAACAAAACTAGACTAAAATGCTAGGAAGGGACAAGAGATCCAGTATAAGTCATTTTACACTTGGTTGCATGATGAAAATAGTTGGCTATTTTCAGTAAGCGTAAGATCAGTCATTACGACGGCATCAAGGCCCGCCCAAATACCTTTTAGTCGACTAAATCAACTGTAGATTTAAGTCGACTTAAATCTTATGACATTTAGTCGACTAAAACTAGACTAACACTAAAACATTCCAGGTGACTAAAATGTGAATGAAACTAAATGAAAACTATATTCATGAGACTATGACTGAAACAAAAATCAAAATTTGCTGCCAAAAACAACACTGATTCTACGGTATATACAGTGTGCAGCCGGTGCAGAGCAGGTGTTTGGCCGAGCCTGCAGCTCGATGTAAACACTCTCCACTGTTGATTTTGACAGCAAATGTTGATGTTTTGGTCCTTTGAACATATTTTATATTATACCATAATGGTATAGATCTGCTTGCAAAAGAAAATCTAGAAAAGCTTTGCCATATCTGGCAAATGTTAAAGGCACAAATCTTGTATGCCTGGCCTGGGACTAGACCCTGCCAGAACGGAGGAGCTGACACCACCCGTGACCCGAGAGTCCCAGACCACCCACACCACACTCACACCACAAACACACACACACACACACACACACACACACACACACACACACACACACACACACACACACACACACACACACACACACACACACACACACACACACACACCACTAGCACCCAGCTTCAGCTGCAGTCTCACGAGCAAAAAAAACTGTGCTCGACTAAAACACCAACGAAGAAGAACAACGACGACAGGCGCTATAGTTCTGTGGTTCTCAACCTGGGGTCCGGGGACCCCCTGCGGGTCCTTGGCGGGCTTCCAGGGGGTCAACCCATGGTCAACCACATAAAATGGTGTATAAATATCGCATCTAGAAAGCAATTCAATCCATTATTAATTAATATAATTTACAACTAGAAAGAAGAAATCCTAGGAATTTGCCTAATGCCTATCTATATTAATTTTACATATTGTGATGTCACCGTAAATTGTCCAATCAGATGAGGTCAAAAAGGTGTATCCTGTGGATTATAGGTGCACGGAGGTTCAGTTCAACCCGGGGTTGTAATTATTGTCCAATAAGAGGCACCACACCACACTGCAATCATGTGGAATTTGAATTTGCGAGTGTGGTTGCCTTCCCTATCTATACATATTGTGATGTCACCATATTGTCCAATCATATGAGGCAAAAAGGTGTATCCTGTGGAATTATAGGCAGGGGGGGGTGTAATCGTCATCCAATCAGAGGAGAGAAAAAAAGACCAATAACAATAGTCTGTTTGCCTATATCGGCAACCACACTAATAACAAGAAATGATCATATAGTGATATTTGTCAGGTGAAACAAGCTCTGTCTCCGTCTCGCCCCCCCATATTAGTATGAATATTTATATTTTAGTAACGTGCATGTTTGTGTGGCACAACCTCGCGCCTCACGGCGGTTGTTTGCGTGCGCTGTCTCCGTTGTCCCCCCCCCCCCTCCCCCATATTAGTCCGATTATTATTTTAGTAACTCATGCTGGTGTGTCACAGCCTCACGTTAATGGCTTAATGCACGTCGGACCCGCATTTTCAAACGGGATAGCTGTAGTAGGCAGCATTGTAGCAGTGCTTGCTCTCCCATCCCATTGGCCAGAGGTGTGTGTGTGTGTGTGTGTGTGTGCATGGATGCAGACGGTAGGCAGCATTGGCTCCGCCTGTATAGCAGGAGTGCCTGCTGTTCCACCCCATTGCCCAGAGGTGCGTGTGCGCATGGATGCAGACGAGGCAGCCAATCAGGCTATAGGCCATCAGTATGACTAGGGCTAGAACAGGTCGTCTAGTTTGCAGGTGGTTTTGACCTGACAAAAATAATGAAAGTTGACTGGTGGCTGGACCAGGACCACCCAAGTATGGCGTCATACGTCATAGATGGCTGACGTCATGGACTAGCCTCATGAAGTCAGCAAAACACATTGGACCCGCGCCATAATTATACGCCATGAACCTCTCCAAAAGTAGTTCTTCATATCTTAAATTAAAACTTTCAAGAATGAAAGCTGAGAAATGTACTATGACTCGAAGACACATTTTAGCATTAGCAGATATAAATTGATTTTCGAGCCTCAACTGCGCCCGCCGTCGACAGCTGTCCGATGGGAACGCAAGAGGTGGAAAGGGATTTTGTGGATGTGGCGAATGGCCTACTGAGCAGGTGTCACATGCACCATGTATGGGTGAGGAGGTTGACGGACTGCGATGCCAATCTTCTGTTTGACTAGATCTCAAGGAGGAAGTTCCAGATTACGTCGCTGTCCCGACAGCCAGGAGGACCCACACACAACGTTCAGTCTGTCATCGACTCCCTGGCTCTCGACTTCCTTCAGACCAGCCTGTCGCACATCACAGGGGAGAGTATTGTCAAGAGGGGACGAGCAGTCCATCAAGAACCTCTTGGAGATCTTCGATGGCCTGTGGGAATTTCTCAACGAGATGTGTGACAGAGAGATAGCCGACGAGATGGTCGACAGCTGGCTGTCACAGAATGGACTTTCTACTGGAGAACTGGGGTCTTCAAGTGAGGAATCACCAAATGACCCCAGTTCTCCGGCGGTCCCTGTACAACTAACCTAGAACCCCCATCCGTTCTGTGACAGCAGTCTGTCCGGCAGAAGACCGGGGTCTTCCAGTGGACATTCCGCTGGCATCCCACCATTCATGAACACCGATGACATGGGATCACTCGATGAACTTGTTGGGCCAGGGGACACTGCGTTCACATTCACGGCTAAAACAAGTAGCAGTGAATGTCCCTCCCTCACCTTTCGCCCCCTCTGACCGCCTGGACTGCCAGGCAACTCCACAGAGGGAGCCCTCTTTACAGTCCTTTACAGACCTCCACGCCAACAGGTCCACGCCCAACAGTCCAACGCAGCCCCACACCAGTCAGTACCATCCAGACAACAAGCTCAGTCATGACACTCGGAGGAGGAAACCACTCCTGTCACTACAGAGAGGTCAAGGCGAAGTCCCCGGGACAACGCACTACTGCAAGATGGAACAGCTTTCCTCTATCCAGGGCCACTCACCTGTTCTGAGTGAGACTTTTGCCTCCAGTCAACAGAGACCCAGGCAGTGACAACTAGCCCACATTCCCCCAGCTCCCTACAGAAGCCCCCATCAGAACGTGGCCCCCAGGAGGGCTCTCTTCGTAAGCCAGTCAGAAGTGCACTCCACCCAGCAGGACACTGGACAGGCCACGGCGCACAAGAAGGCCCCTCTCACCGACAGGAAGAAAGCCCTCACAACTACACCCCAGCAGACAGCAGGACACTACAAGGAGCCTCTGTCGAGCAAGAGCTGCACAACATGTCTGATGAACTAACTAGCGACTGACAACCTCGACCAAATGGACACTGGCTGAGAAGAGGAGCTGCACTCCCACCAGACCCACCACCAGACAGTGTCATGGAGTATCACAGGACCCCCGGACCACCACGGTGCATCTCAGCTTCAAGCCACTCACCGCTCACCGTCTCCACGACGGGCGCATCGTTCCCTGGGGAGCCCCCCCCCCCCCCCCCCCACACACAGGAGACAGGAAGCCAACCACATGTTGCGACAAGATCTACGGACACGCGAAGACAGTCTCATAAGATACAGTGAGCCGGTGAGTACGGCCTACGAGGAGGAGCTGAAAAGGGGAAGCGCACACTTGGCCGAGGACCAACTGAACGCCCAGGAGCGGGAGTATAGAGAGGCCAGATTGAAAGACATGTCCCAGACCCACAAACTGGCCCCGGCTAAAAGACAAAGTTGTCGATCACCACACACCAGGCAGGCCACACAGGGTCGCAGGCAATATACCTACCCCAGAAAAACTCAACCAATGAAGGTGAAGGAACATGACCTCCTCCTATCCCTACTGGAGGAAACCCCCAATCTCCACATCTCGCCCCATACCCTGGGCCATATGTGGGAACAGCAGCTGGAGCAGGTGGACAGACTCCATGCCATCTCGTCCCCCCACAGACACCATCGCAGCATACGGGACTTGGAAGAAGCGCAGAAGAAAAATGACCTTATGGAAGACATAGCCCGCAAAGAACAAGAACACAGCAAGCGCCTGAGGGACTTCAAGCAGAGTTTCCAGCAGCAGAAATCAGCACAGAACAGACTTAAAGAACAGAAGCAGCAGGATATCAGAGCCAAGAAGTACCACGGGCAATTCCACATGCAGTTCCGCGCGCACCTCGTGCGGGAACGCACAAGGGAGGAGAGTATGTTTCGCAAGGTGTTTGAGGAGGGCCTGAAGCTGCAGAAGACTCAACTGCGGGAGCGGAGGGCCCACGAAAAGGACCTGCAGCTGCAGCACCGGGAGCGACACCAGGACAAGATCATGTCCATGGAAACCTACTACAAGGACCGGCTCTCGTTATTGGCTGAATCTCTTGCACAAGAAAGGAAAGATATCGATATTAGGAAGAAGGTCCAAGAAAAGACTCTGTTCAAGATGAAGCGTGAGCTTCGTTCCAGGATGGACCAGGAGATCGGCGAGCTGCAGAAGATCATGATTCACAACGACGAGGACGACTACGTCCGAGATATGGAGGTCGAGAGGCTCCGTAACCGCATTCAGACGGCCTCCTTTCAGTTCAACCACATCGCAGGTCTGCACTGACCCCACAGGGGCTGCAGTGCATGGCTCCGGGGGTAGAGCAGCCATCTTAGAATCCGAAGGTTCCACATTCGATCCCCTGGCTGTGTGTAAATAAATAAAATGCCACAAATGAGCGTATACAATTTTAATCACACGTTGAGACCCCTTTAAACCAGGGGTCCTCAAATGTAAATCCACAAAGAAAATGTTCAATAACTAACGTCAGTCTAACTAAGGTTAGTCATTAAGCTGCTTAAGCTGCTTTCGATAAATGTGTGTTTTTATACCACAACGAAGTAACATTAATAACTGTAGGCCTATAAAGTATATGTTGTATGTTGATTTATGTAATTTATTCCCATTAGCTTTTTTGTTTTATTTTCTTATCGTTTTATCACTAGCCTGTTGCTGCAATGCCTGATTGAATACTTCATTGGCGGTTTGCAAAAACCAATACAAGGTCTGTTAAATTATTTTAAACCCAAGAAAGCCTATGGCTTTTACATGCTGTCATGTCGTGTCTATAGGCATGTCAAACATAATTTGAGGAGGCTATACATTTCCGTTATTGCTCACTTGCCCAGGGACTACAGATGAACATTTATATTACTCTTCTGACACATTTATACATGTGTGAAAACTGAAATATTCACTGATGTCCATTGGTTAAGTAATAAATAAATAAATAAATAAATAAATAAATAAATAAATAAATAAATAAATAAATAAATAAATACAAATAAATAAATAAAAATTAATATCCCAGAGATTACAAAATAATGCATATCAAACTATGGTTGAAATGAATGATGTTGCTCTAGCTGTCTGCCACACAGTTTGTCACTTTTTTGTTTGTTTTGTGAGAGGACGGAAATGATCATTATTTTTTTCCAACTTTTTTTTACATTTTGAAAGTTTCTATCTATCTCCTATCTCCTGGCCCACGTTAGGTTCGGGGAAGCTTCTCTGAAACTGAGCCGTGTTGGAAACAAATCCAGAACCTATATGAAATACTTTAATTACACCACATCGCATGGTTCAACCTAATTCTTCAAAGAGCCACCTGATTAACCAACCCAACCTATAGCGCATTGCAGTGGCCATTTTGTAGTGCCACCATTTGAAAGCCCATTCATTCTGTCCATGAGATTTCATAAAATATTTATATTAACACAATTTCCGCCGCATTCTGTCCATGAGATTTCATAAAATATTTATATTAACACAATTTCCGCCGGGATTCATTAATAACATGCCAGGATATCGCCCCGTTCAACCCTTATTTTGAATATCCAAAACACTGTGACATAATGTCAGCTTAATGGTGTATGTGTGTGTTGTCTCTATAGGCCTACTGGATGTTATTGTCTGCCTGGAGCATGATCAGTATTGGCCGGCGCCATTACTACGACCGCCAGGCTCCATGCAATAAGCGTTGTTTTGACCAGAAATGCCGCCTGGGAGGGGCATTTGGAGACTAAAGCGACTGAAAGCGTGTGTGCGCGCGCACAATCAAAGATGGCGCAGTCCACTGTCTAAGCTAACAACAGATAGCCATCCGAAGCTAATGTGAGTAGCCTTTCCACTAGATCGAATCAAACACATTTATACAACTGAATAAATGTAGGCTACGCATTTTGGCATAGCGTCGCTTCCCGAAAAATAACGGAGGCTACGTTTTTTGGCGTAGAAACGGTAAATTATTTCAAGCCTGGAACCAAGCCATCTAGAACTCCTGGTGAATCATGACCATAAATCATTTTGTGTGAAAAGGTTTGTTGAGATAGTGCGGGGCGCTATAGCGTTATACATCATCATACAGCATCTCATGATTTGAACAACTGCATTTATGTGATTGGTTAGCCGATTTGCTCATCTACATACATTTACATACATTTTCCCTTCATTGTCAATGGCATTTCATGTTTGTGTTGACACAAATTTACGTCATAGTTGGCGGACATTTGACCTAATTTCTCCTTTCATTGTCAATGGCAAATATGTGTGGACAAAAGCTGTATAGGGTCTAGCACACTCATATGAAGTGAAGGGCGCCTGCCACTGCCCACTTTGACGTTATTGACAGAGTGGAAAGTGCTGAAAACGGGGAGGGCCTGCTTAAAGAAAACATTAAAAGTCAATAGACTTGGTTGCCACATGGCATCACAAGGGAAAACCAGACATTTGAGGGGATAGCGAACTCTCAAAAATCACACTCGTGAAGTGAGGGGCCTTTGAATGAATAGGCTTTTGAATTGTGGCACCACAAAATCACTATGGGCCGGGGGTGTGGGACTGGCCCACATGGTGTGGGCTATGCCTTATTGGCTTTACACACTGGCCAACCTTTGTGTGACGTTTGTGTGCCACTGTACCAATATAAAATGTCTGTGCGTGGAATCTAACTCCATCCTCTTACAGAGCGACGCTCACACAGCTGTGTTCAACCACGACAGCGTTGGAGTGAGTCCCCTTGATGCTGTGCTGGGCGGTGCATCTCAGAGGACGACCGAAGAGGGAGCACCACGCTGCAGTGGCGGTTGGGCACAAGGTGTACTCGTTTGGAGGCTTCCATAACGGGGAGACCTACCGCTACGACGGTCAGATCGAGATGCACATCTTTAACACCGTGTCGTTGCGCTGGGTCAAGTTGCCGCCCGTGACAAACGGAAGGGGAGAGCATCCCCCCGAGGTTCCCTCCATGCGCTATGGCCACACGGCCGTGCTGATAGAAGACGTCGTCTACATCTGGGGGGGCTTCACGTACACGGGCGAGTACTGCAACGTGCTCTATGCGGTCGACGTCCACGACCACGGATGGTTCCAGCTCAGGACGTCTGGGTCCGTCCCAGAGGCGAGGCGAGGACACTCGGCCTGTGTCCTGGCGAACGTCATGTATATCTTCGGAGGATTCAACATGCTGACCAGATACACTAATGACATTCACAAGTTGGACGCCACGACAATGGTGTGGACTTTAATTGACACGCGAGGCACTCCCGCACCGGCTTCGTCATGTCACTCTGCCACCATCGTTGGGACAAGGATGTTTGTGTTCGGGGGCCGAGGGGACCAGTTCCACTACAACAAAAACGCCAGCGTGTTTGACACGGAAACAAACCGCTGGATGAGCACACCGTCTGTACAGCTTCTCCCAAAAGGACGCGGGGCACATTCAGCCTTTGCCTACAATACAGAGCTGTACATATTCGGTGGTCGCAACTTTCTTCTGGACCAGAGCTTCAATGATCTGTGGAAATTCAATACGGAGACCTTATCATGGACGAAGGTCGAGCCCAAGGGGAAAGGCCCCTGTTGGATGTCTAGGATGTGCTGTTGCATGGTGGGAGATCGCATCGTCCTCTTTGGAGGCTACAGATACACATACACGCCCATTACAGTGGAGGATCTTGAGGACGAAGATGACGGCGAGGTGTCTGACATGTACATCTTGGACTTAAGTCCCGGCCTGAAGACGTTGTGCAAGCTAGCGATCATTCAGTATGGTCTGGAGCAGTCGGGACTCCCACACGACATCAGGTGGGAACTGGCGGCCATGTCTAACAACGGCAATAGAAAAGAAAGATGGCTATAACTCCAGACAATGGAGCAGAAAGGAGAACGAGGAGGATGTTGTCTCCCTTCAAAAGGATCCCTTCATTCAGATGTGAAAGAAAGCAGAAGGAGAATGTTGTCTCCCTTCAAAAGGATCCCTTCATTCAGATGTGAAAGAAAGCAGAAGGAGGATGTTGTCTCCCTTAAAAAGGATCCCTTCATTCAGATGTGAAAGAAAGCAGAAGGAGGATGTTGTCTCCCTTCAAAAGGATCCCTTCATTCAGATGTGAAAGAAAGCAGAGCACAGGAATGTGCTCAGTTGACACCGTGCAGCCCAGGAACTTATCAGCTGCAAAGACGAACAGTTATGGGGAGAGTTCAATAACTAAAGACGAACTGGGGAAGGAAGAGGGGAGAGGAACCATTTATGCAAAAGTGGAGACCTTTGGGTGTTATTGTGTTTCTTTTTTTATTAATTTATAGGATAGAGAGAGAGAGAGGGAGGGAGGGAGGGAGGGGAGAGAGAGAGAGAGAGAGAGAGAGAGAGAGAGAGAGAGAGAGAGAGAGAGAGAGAGAGAGAGAGAGAGAGAGAGTTTGTAATCTTCAAATAGCGGAGACTGACACACGAGAGCACAGACCATTTTGGGGGGGGACGGGATCGTGTGTGCTGAATGTGTTGCAGAATGTGTGCATGCATTTCCACACGAGTCACGATACATGCTCAACTGTTCTGGCCTGCATGAAGTGACATTTTACCATGTCTGCCCATAACCTATAGAATGGGGTTTTTTATACCCCTGCACTATAGCGCCTTCTGGGAGACATTGCTGGAGGAAGGCTTGTTCTTTGCATGCCTAAAATGTCGCTCTGTGAGCTATAGCTGTATATCAGCTACTTTTAAATGACAGATACTTAATTTTGGTCCATCGTGTACTGCTTTTGCATGCAAGACAAGTGTATTTGCTCACACCCTTTATGTCTATTATATCATTTACACGCTTAACCATATTTTACACTTTGGCTATTTGAAATGAGTGTGACCTTGTGTTTAGAGTGTCTGCCCTGACCCCTGAGACTGGAAGGTCAGAGTTTGATCCCTGGACGGGCCATACCGGGACCCAGTGCCTCCCTGCTTGGCACTCAGCATCAAGGGTTGTATTGGGGTATGTCCCTGCGACAAACTAGCGTCATGTCCAGGGGGTGTACCTGTACATCAAGCTGCCTCACTCTACATAAACAGGGGAGGCTCCTGCCCCTATGGGCCTCATGGCTCAGCAAGGCGTACTTAATACTTTCTACGGAGCGGTATGAAGCGAAAAGGAAAGTTCGGAAAGTTCCGCCCATGACCACACCTCTAGGCGCAAGTACGGGTGTCGGCAAAAAAGATAGCGGGTGATGCATGGACGACAATACCATTAAGGGACAGAGAAAGCTCCTATATTCGTAATTTTCGGGCCGCAGCTGAATTGTGGGGCCGCGCTGCGGGTAAAGTCGGAGACAAAAATGGAGCCCAAAATGTTCCACCATGCACTGCATGGTCCCTATATGTACGTTTTGTCAGTTAGTATAGGCATTGTAGGGGTCAACCTCAAACAAATTGCAACAGAAACTCTTTCAACTTCTTTTGTTTTATAAATATGTTAGTAACAACAAGTCCTAAGAAATCCCAGTAGGGGAACACACACACACAAAGATGCTAAAATAGGTGATGGTGTACCATTTACAACCTATATAGGCTAAAATTCTGTTTTAAGTAGCATGTGACGTGTCAAACTAGGGGGTTTTCATGATTGTGAATCCTCCTTGGGCTAAAAACATCCATAGCCGTCATCACAAATGTGGGACAAGTAACTACCGGTATATAATATGGCCTTTAGCCCAAGGAGTGTTTTTCGTGCAAAACAAATGCTTGCAATGGATTCAGAATCATGATAAAACCCTAGTTTGAAACCCTATGTATTATTGGCCTTATTATTATTATTATTGTTATTGTTGTTATTATTATTATTATTGGCCTTCAATAATGACGCAACACATTGTTTAGTGACCTCAAATCATCCTGAAGTGAAGCCGTATTGGGATTTTGAGTGGCCAGTGCTTGAGAGAGGAGTATTTGTGTCATGCTTGTTACAAAGTGAACAATTCTTATGAAAATGTATGAGTGGGGAAAGTGAAAAGTCTTTGGCATAACGACCAAACCCATGGCAAATATATAGGCAACGTATAGAAAGTTGGAAACACTACAAGGAAACACTTAGTTAAGGTGTACTTCAAAACAATACAAATAAAATAAATGTTTAGTATAGGGCCTACTCGAGCAACCACTGGAATTGGACCATAAATATCCAATGCCATTTAGTTATTTTAAATTGACGGTGGTTCACATAATGATTCAAAAGGCCTTCTTGTTGCCTTGAGTGTGATTCTATCGTGGCTGTCGGGTGGAAACCTCGTATGCCATATGTCTCACGTTTCAGGAGATGAAAACCGGTGTTCCAAAGGATCCAATGTAGATATTTAGTCACACGCTCTTGTTAATACTTTTCATTGGTTTCATTCATCATTGGTTTCATTCATTATTCAGAATGTTGTAAACTCATGACATATAGTGAAGCTTGTAGATCGGCTATTTTCTTTACTACTTTAAGACGAGGCAGGGCACTAATTTGCAGAAAAACACAAGTTGAAATATGTCGATGACAAGGTTTATGTCCGACAGCATAACCCAAATAAATTGTATGAATTCGCCACCACATCAAACACAGTAGAACGTGCTATACTTTATTTGCTGTTAGAATCAACTTGGCACTGCAGGAAGGACTATTACAAATGTATATTGATTCTCTCCGCTATCTACAAACCATCATCCCATCTGCCATTGTGATACCCACCCCGCGTGTAGGTGTTATTTTACATGTTATATCGCGTACGTAGTATTGCATTGTCAGCAAGTGACCGATTGCACTTGGAAGCTGTCCAGACAGCAGTCTACATTTTGTCCAGGTAGTTGTCGAGGGCGGGGATGCCTTCCTTGAGGCCCTTGCGGTGGCGGGTTTCTTTCACTATCGCGGCAGGCTGGCTCTTCTCGTCGAAGGGGTCGCCTGGCAAGACCTGCCAGTGGTCGAACACGCACTGAGGGAACGCCTGGCCTCCCGTGTTGGACCTCAAGTCTGCTGTGAAACCTGCCGGACGCAAAAGATGAGCTTATAACTCAATGGAGCTAATGACATTTATTGTCACAAACACAGATACAACGTAAAAGTGAAATCCCTCTAGGGGTCAACCGCTGGGTCACAGGTTCGAAGCTTGATCCCGACCACCTTTGCTACGTGTCACTCCATGTCTCTCGCTCCCTGTTCCCTGTCAATGTCCACTGGTACTATCAATAAAGGTAGAAAAAGCCCCAAAAATATCGTAAAAAGTATAAAAAAATGTTCCTGTTCCGAACAAACTTTTATGGTTTGGAACATACTAATTTTCATAAGAAACACTAGGTGGGAAGAAAGAACCGTTTCAGTTCAATACCGGTCAAAAAAGGGGACAGAATAGACAAAAACGATATCACATTATGATTAGTTATAGGAATGGTAAATGGTGCATTTATATCGTGCCGTTATGCAAGGCGCTTTACATAGTGCAAATACATTCACCCATTCACACACACATCCATACACCGATTGCGGCAGAAGCCATGCAAGGTACCAACCAGCACATCGGGAGCAATTTGGGGTTCAGTGTCTTGCCCAAGGACACTTTGACATGTAGACAGGGGGAGCCGGGATTCGAACCACCAACCCATGGATCATTAGACGACCTGCTCTACCTCCTGAGCCACAGTCGCCCCCGAATCCTAACTAATGCTCAGGATATGAAGATAATGGGTGAAGTCACCCTTTACTTTAAAACTGTGGTGTCAATGGACCGTCTCACGATGACAGCTGTGTTTTCCACTGGTAATTACCAAAGGATTAATTTACAGGGAGGTATGCTTTCACCACAAAGATGTTGTTCGTTCTTTTATAATATTTTATTATTTTTATGACATAACATTACATAAACTACATTCACATACACCCCCACACTCAAGACACGTGACGAAGATGTTGTTAGTTAACCCATTCTGGGCGGGAACCCCTTTTTTATACTTTAGCTATTGAATAGCAGATCTACAAGCTGCGCTACGAGCTTGTATAGGTCTGCTATTTTTTGAAAAAAAACGTGGAAAATGCGGCACAAATCTTTGAAAATATATTATTCTTTCAGGAGACTTTCTTTTTTTTTGGTGAAAATGGGTTAAACTTACCAAAGGATTCGTTGACGGGGAGGTATGCTTTCACCACAAAGATGGGCGTTCCGGTGACCTGGCACTCTTCAAACACATGTCCCCTCTTCCTGTTCAGCACGCCGTAGATGCCTCCCACCACTTGCTCCGGACACTGTCACGAGGACACCGTTTATAGGGACATTCTTATAGGACAGTGTTTCCCCAAACATTTTTATCTCTAGGTCCCCCAGGTTGATATGCAATAGATTATGATAGTTAATATCTGGTTAATATCAGATTCCACATTGTGAACCTCTGATTGATTGATTGATTATTTATTTATTCTCTGTTTACTCGAGACCCCTGTGACTGATTATAGGCCTACTTTTAAACACACAAATATCTGCCATTTTCAAAAGAGTTTTATATTCATTTTAAAACTTGAAATGGGACATTTCTTCATAATGAGCACTTTTTACTTTTGGTACTTTAAGTACATTTCGAAGCCAATTTACTTTTGTACTTTTACGCGAGTGCAATTCTGATTGAATTCTTCGTGTAACCTGTAACAAAGTATTCAACCCATTTTGGGGCGGGAACCCCTTTTGGTGTCGGCATCATGTCATGCTTTAGCTATTGAAAAATAGCAGACCTACAAGCTCGTAGCGAGTGGGCTTGTAGGTCTGCTTTTTTTTTTTAAACTGTCAGGATTTAGAAGACATTTTTAGAATCTGATCTCGGGTCAAAATGGGTTAAAGAACCACCATTCTTCTGTGCGTTAGAATCTGATCTCAGGTCAGAATAAGTTAACACATTTGAGTACTCTCCCCCCCCCCCCCCACCACTGATGAATTGCGGGTGTGTATATATACCTGGATCTCCACCAGGTAGACGGGCTCCATCAGCCTGGGCTCGGCGGTGAGCACGGAGGCGTAGAGGACGCGGCGTGCGGTGGGAATGATCTGCCCGCCGCCTCTGTGGATGGCGTCCGCGTGCAGGGTGACGTCATGGATGTCGAAGCGGACGCCCCTCATGTTCTCCTCGCACAGGGTGCCCTGACGGTGATAGGGGAGGGGGAGGGGGTGGGGGGGGGGGGGGGGGGTGAGAAAATCGCTTTCTTCCACCGTTGGTTTCTTGAGCGAAATTGTGCACACTATATAATAATGAGCATTATAGTGAGGACCACTTATACTGTATGAAGATAAGGTTGAAAATGGGTGAACTGCCCCTTCAAGTTAAAAAAAAAGGCTTCTTCCTTCCAGCACTGTCAAGACTCTGACCTCTAATGACACCCCTTCCTACAGTAGGGTGGGGTTCTGTGCTTTTTGATTGGCATTGCATTCATAATAGTTATGATTAGTATCATGACGAGATACGGCGTGGCAACTATGAAGCGCTGACTGGAATGGACACTTCATTTGTTTAAAGTGCACTGTTTACCGCTGGTGCCCACATGAAGGACCCACCAACGAAAGATCAATGGATGGACATTCATACTTGGACTACAAGAGGATACATTCTATACAAAGTGGGAAAAGTGGAATCTCTTCTCTCAGCCTATAGCGATACTGCAATAGGATTTCATTGAATGTTTTTTTGTAATATGAAAAATGCAGCCTTTTTGTCTTTTTTTTCTTCTTTTTGTATAGCCTTGTTTGTTGTTTTTTTGTCTGTTCTTCCTTCAATAAAAGTGAAGTGGAAAAAAAAAAGTGCACTGTTTACCGTTGCTCTGTATTGTTGATGCTTCTTGTTTAGTCTTAAGATTCCCCCCCCCCCCCCCCCATGTATTGCTGTGTAGGCTACACCACAGTACTTTTTCTTTTCATTACTCTTTACCCGTAAGTTGTAACTCTGTAACATTAACGGCTTGTGTCGACTGAATCTGTGTCTGTCGTGCATGCAGGACATTGCGGGGCGCTTCACTCACCTCCTTGGTGGCCCACTGGAAGCCGGCCACGACGCTGTCCTTGATCTCGTTCAGGTACTGCACGCCCTTGGACACGTCAATGACCATGTTGGGTCCCGTGCCGTCGGGGCCGAAGCACCAGATCTTGCGGGCCTCCGCCACCTCCCACTCGTACTTCTCGGTCAGGTAGCGCGCTCTCAGCTTGAGCTCCTGGCGGGCGCTCACGTCGCCCTTGTCCACGTCCTCGGCCAGGCCGTCGGGGAAGGGCCGCGCCTTCATGAACAGGCGGTTGTGCTTGTTGGGAGACTTGGACAAGCACACCTGGTTGGACTCCTCGGTCACCGTCTCGCGGTAGGACACCACGGGGTCCGATTTCTGTCGAACGACGAACACCACAAGATGTGACGGATTGTAATGCGCATAAACGTATTTTATGTTTGGTTCCCGGAGCTGCGCCGGTATAACCGTCAACCAGCGTTAATTGTGTCACCTTTAAAGCCATGAGGACTGCCTTTTTTTCATTGTCTAAAAACTACAGTAAGTAAATACAAACTAAACTAAAACTAAGCTATGGTGTAAAAGTAGATTTGCTATATGTGTCGAGCACTTTTTTCTCTCAGCAAAGTGTAAATCAAGCGTTAACAGTGTCATATCATGGCTTGCTAAAAAAAAATACATTTTTACCAGGCTTGAATCAATTGATTCTAAGGAAGCATCACACAGTGCTTATACCTTCAGGGGGATTCCTGCATGGTCCTCCTCCAGATCTTTCAAACAGATCTCCAGGTGCAGCTCTCCAGCTCCAGCCACGATGTGCTCCCCCGACTCTTCAATGATACACTGTTGGACACAAAGTCACCAGGATTTCAAGCCGCTTTCTCACTTGAAAAGTGGAAAATGGAAGAAAATAAATTATACTTATGCAATAACACAAGAGGGTGTGCGTTACTGTCATTAATGGCAGTGATTAATGTGGCATTCATTAATAGCCCGTGTCTGAAAAAGCTTGACACATTTAAAAAGGTTTAGCTCATTTACATTGGTACTTGAATACAGGACTTTAGTATTTCTACATTGAGGTATTGCTACTTTAACTTGAACCCGCAGCATGCCTATTCTGGGGGAAATATTCAACCGTGCAGAAATAGTAGATCTACAAGCTCACAAAACGACTGACCACAAATCACTGTATAATCTCTGCTATCGTGAAGAAATCACTCCAAAATGTTCATTTTTCAAAAAATTCAAGATGGAGTGCCACGATTTTTATCCCCACCCTAAAACATGATCATCAGGTATTATTATAATACCCAAAAAGTGTACAATATTTGTTAAAATCATGCTTTTATTTGGACACGCCCACCAGTTCATGCATGCGTGCGCGTGTGTGTGTGTGTGTGTGTGTGTGTGTGTGTGTGACCCCAATGCGACCCCAGTTAGCTGACTGCTCAAAACGGCTGCAGAGGTCAATAGGTCGTACTTGGAGTGGGACAGGGATATCATTTATTTAAAGACGGTTACGCCGCGGAAAAAGCCAATTCGGATCGTGACGAATCATGACAATGAACACAATCTTTTGGGCCGATCAAATAATTTATAAGACGAAAAACAAAACCAATAGTGTTGTCTCCTGACTTTCTTTTCTTCTTTCTAATGATTTGATCGGCCCAAAAGATTGTGTTCATTGTCATGATTCGTCACGATCCGAGTTGGCTTTGTCCGCGGCGTAACCGTCTTTAAATAAATTATATTAAAAGTGCCGATGGGAGAATGCATGGGGCTTCCACTTCCTGGGCCACTCGCTTTTCTGAAAGGGGGCGGGACTGCGGCGCTCTATAGGGACAGATAAGACATCCAGACCTAAATTCTTTTCGCTCCTATGCGACCAAAATGTGGAACGCCCTACCAACAGTCATTAAGACATGTGAATCCCTTGGCTCCTTCAAAACTGCTCTCAAAGGGCACCTACGGATGGCTGCAATTCGAAACTGGCCTCTGTAAAAGCTGAATTTGTATCTGGATTGTACTATGTTTTTGTATGGACGTGGTGTTGGGTGCCTGCACATATGCACACATGGCATCAACGCATGGTGTTGTGTGCAGGCGCCCTACACTCTGTCTTTGTACTATGGATTGTACTATGTTTTTGTATGGACGTGGTGTTGGGTGCCTGCACATATGCACACATGGCATCAACGCATGGTGTTGTGTGCAGGCGCCCTACACTCTGTCTTTTGTTTTTCTTTTCTTTTATCCCCCTGTTCCCCTCACTGTATATACTTTTTTTTCCCCTTTTCGCTTCCTATATGATGAATTCCTGTTCTGTTCTTTAACTACATAGAAGTGTCTATTTGTTTGTCTCTAAATTTTTTGATGAATTGAACAATGTGGACCCTGTTGTAAACAAGTGTAAGGCTTAATTGGGTCGTCCACTCACAGTTAACAGTCTTTGTATTGAGTTTGTGCTTGAAATGTACTGTAATTCTGCAAACTGTTAATAAAGATTTCAATCAATCAATCAAACCTGCACGTGCGCACACAGACACACACACACACACACACACACACACACACACACACACACACACACAGTCACTCTCGGGAAGAAGCTTGGCAGCCGCTCAAACACATGCGCAACACACACCTGAACCATGGGGTCTGACTTGGCGAGGCGCTTCAGGCCCTCCACCAGCTTGGGCAGGTCGGCGGGGTTCTTGGCCTCCACGGCCACGCGCACCACGGGGCTGACGCTGAACTTCATCACGCGCATGTTGTGGGCGTGCTCGAAGGTGGTGATGGTGCCCGTCTTCACCAGGTACTGGTCCACGCCCACCAGGCCCACGATGTTCCCGCAGGGCACGTCGTCGATGGGCTCCGTGTAGCGGCCCATCATCAGGATGGTCCTGTGTGTGTGTATAGCGCAAAGTCACGTTTCTTAACCCATTCTGACCTGAGATCAGATTCTAAAAAAAATGTCTTATTACATCCTGACAGTGTCATTATTAACCCATTCTGACCTGAGATCAGATTCTAAAAAAAATGTCTCTGACAGTGTCATTATTAACCCATTCTGACCTGAGATCAGATTCTAAAAAAAATGTCTTATTACATCCTGACAGTGTCATTATTAACCCATTCTGACCTGAGATCAGATTCTAAAAAAATGTCTTATTACATCCTGACAGTGTCATTATTAACCCATTCTGACCCGAGATCAGATTCTAAAAAAAATGTCTTATTACATCCTGACAGTGTCATTATCAACCCATTCTGACCTGAGATCAGATTCTAAAAAAATGTCTTATTACATCCTGACAGTGTCATTATTAACCCATTCTGACCCGAGATCAGATTCTAAAGAAATGTCTTATTACATCCTGACAGTGTCATTATTAACCCATTCTGACCTGAGATCAGATTCTAAAAAAAATGTCTTATTACATCCTGACAGTGTCATTATTAACCCATTCTGACCTGAGATCAGATTCTAAAAAAATGTCTTATTACATCCTGACAGTGTCATTATTAACCCATTCTGACCTGAGATCAGATTCTAAAAAAAATTCTTATTACATCCTGACAGTGTCATTATTAACCCATTCTGACCTGAGATCAGATTCTAAAGAAATGTCTTATTACATCCTGACAGTGTCATTATTAACCCATTCTGACCTGAGATCAGATTAAAAAAAATGTCTTATTACATCCTGACAGTGTCATTATTAACCCATTCTGACCCGAGATCAGATTCTAAAGAAATGTCTTATTACATCCTGACCGTGTCATTATTAACCCATTCTGACCTGAGATCAGATTAAAAAAAAATGTCTTATTACATCCTGACAGTGTCATTATTAACCCATTCTGACCCGAGATCAGATTCTAAAGAAATGTCTTATTACATCCTGACAGTGTCATTATTAACCCATTCTGACCTGAGATCAGATTCTAAAAAAAATGTCTTATTACATCCTGACAGTGTCATTATTAACCCATTCTGACCTGAGATCAGATTCTAAAAAAATGTCTTATTACATCCTGACAGTGTCATTATTAACCCATTCTGACCTGAGATCAGATTCTAAAAAAAAATCTTATTACATCCTGACAGTGTCATTATTAACCCATTCTGACCTGAGATCAGATTCTAAAGAAATGTCTTATTACATCCTGACAGTGTCATTATTAACCCATTCTGACCTGAGATCAGATTAAAAAAAAATGTCTTATTACATCCTGACAGTGTCATTATTAACCCATTCTGACCCGAGATCAGATTCTAAAGAAATGTCTTATTACATCCTGACCGTGTCATTATTAACCCATTCTGACCTGAGATCAGATTCTAAAAAAATGTCTTATTACATCCTGACAGTGTCATTATTAACCCATTCTGACCTGAGATCAGATTCTAAAAAATGTCTTATTACATCCTGACAGTGTCATTATTAACCCATTCTGACCTGAGATCAGATTCTAAAAAAAATTCTTATTACATCCTGACAGTGTCATTATTAACCCATTCTGACCTGAGATCAGATTCTAAAAAAAATTCTTATTACATCCTGATAGTGTCATTATCAACCCATTCTGACCTGAGATCAGATTCTAAAAAAATGTCTTTGACTTTTCAAAAATAACAGACCTATGGTAGGTCTGCTATTTTTCAATAGCTAAAGCATAACATTTTAGGACTGAGACCACGTTCTACATGTCTTCTAAATCCTGAGAATGTGTTTCTCTATCAAGACCCCCTTTTCCACCGGTTGGTTCCCAATGGGAACCGGTTCAGTTCTTTTTGGTTCTTATAGTCCATTAGGCGGAATGTAAATGTAAAATGTTTAATACAATAAATCATTGTCTTCGTGTAAGTACTCAATTTTCATGGTGATAACAATCTAATATAGGTATGGTTTTGCCCACTCAATTCATAATTAACGTTCCAATTTTGGAGCTCTGGCTCATGGACTAAGAACCAACAAGAACTGAACCGGTTCCCACTGGGAACCAACCGGTGGAAAAGGGGCGGGCCTCACTGGTTCTCAAACTATTTCATGTCAAGTCTGAAAATATGTGGTTCCAAAAGCGCTCAGACCTCTGAATGGGTTTCAGATAGAGGTCGTCCTTCTTTCCAGGAGAGTAGTTGGGGCCCATGATGCGAACCTTCTGCCCCGTGGACACCGTGCCGGAGAACACGCGGCCGAAGGCGTAGAAACGGCCTTTGTCGGTGGTGGGCACCATCTTGGAGATGTACATCATGAGGGGAGCTTTGGCGTCACAGCTCTTGATTCCTGATGAGGGGTAAAGGCATTGTGAATAAGACAGAAAAATCTATCTATGTAGTGGTTTCTGAGGAGCGCAATGTGAAGAAAGAAATTAGTTCCATTTATCTCGATAGTTCTACTGAAACAGCAACTCCCGACTCCGTGAACCCCTCTTTGCAGAGGTTATTGTAATATTTAAAGGCATTGTGTGAGCTTGGAGGTCCATTGTCGGCTGTTATCATCAATGATGGACAAAATCTCCTAACTCCACTTGAGCTAGATTTGGGTGGTGATAATATAATGTGCAATGCAATACAGTCACTAATACCAACAACTTTGAAGAGGCAGCAGTATTAGCATTTGTTATTCTCAATTCGTTGTCAATATGGGAATTTAACATTTGTGTGAAACGAAAATCTACACTAACAACTGAATATATGAGGGGCTAGCGCCCCTCAAAAATAAAATAATAATAATTTCCTGAAACATTTACATTTTGGAGTTAGCAGTGCCGAACAGCAGAGATATAGGCCTAGCCAAAGGACCCCTTATCTGAGAGAGAGAGAGAGAGAGAGAGAGAGAGAGAGAGAGAGAGAGAGAGAGAGAGATGTAGCAGCTAGGGATCCCCCCACTACATATATTGTATACAATTATGTTGCAGATTCAATTCATAGATATCTCTGCTGTCGGGAGGAATCTGATCTCAGGTCAGAATGGGTTCATCAGACCAGTGTGTGTCCAGTGGAAACCTCGCATGAATCTGATCTCAGGTCAGAATGGGTTAAGACCCACTATAGTATTTCTATAGTATGTAAGTAACGAACCCATGGCCGCCTCGTCGTCCATGGGCCCCTCGTACAGCAGCTCACATCGGTACTTCTGCGACGTCACCGGGGACGGGAGGTGGATGGTGATCATCTGGAGCAGAGCGTCCCCTGCTGGCAGCCAGCGGCGCATCACCGCCTGAGGTGTAAAAAACATAAGCGGGTTAACCTCTTAACCCATTCAGGGGCTGGAACCCCCTTTTGGTGTTATGCTTTAGCTGTTGAAAAATAGCAGATCTATACAAGCTCATAGCTTGTATAGGTCTGCTATTTTACGACTGACATAGAAACATCTTTTTCAGAATCTGATCTCAGGTCAGAATGGGTGACCTGAGATAGCTGAGCTGGATACCCCAGGAATCTATGCTGTATGGTCTCCCCCCCCCCCCCATCCACGACCCCCTTTATAGCAAATCTAAAGTGTCATTGCCGAAAGAATTATGTCTGAAAACTACTGTATAATGACATGCCCAAAATATAGGGACACACCGATTCACCAATGTGTCACTCACACCACACGTCTACTGTAAATGGGATGTGGATTGAGATTGAAATAACGCAGATCTAAAACCTTATCAATTAATCTGCAGAAAAACCCAAATCAGATGAGCGCATGTAAGCATAAAATAACTTAATTTGACGTTATTAAATGCAAACTCTTAACGGGTGGCAACCAAACAAAAAAATGTGCTGTGAGGTGCAATGCTATGATGATAAATGCCACAGCTGGGAAATGGTAATCAATTTATTTTGAAAGGCCCAAAGCCGCCGCCATGGAATGTGTTAAACACGCTGTTGTTGTTGATATGCGAAATTATCGTATACATTTGGAATTATCGATCGTATATATATACATCGTACAGATACAGACGGTATAAAACGCGATGATTGTCGTACGTCTGGCATGGCTAGTGCGTGACAAGCACCTTCAGAAGGGGTTTTCCTTCTTTCTCTTTGTCGTCGGCGTCCAGCTTCACGTCCAGCTTCTCAATCAGCTTCTGTGTTGCTTCTTTGTTGAAGTTCATGATGGCGTCGAAAACCTGGTGAATATCAGAGGCAAGATACTTAACCCTTTTCTTCATGCGTACGACTTTGGCTGCTTATATAAATCTGAGCTATTATTATTATTAGACATACATTAAATACAAATAATAATAATAATAATAATAATTGGCTGCGGACCTTGAAAATGGGGTCCAGCACCAGCTGGCAGAATGTTCTTGGGAGCTTGGCGCCTTCTGCGTTGGTGGCGGTCTTGCTGAATTTACCAGTCGCTGGATCAAAGTACCTGCAAAAAAGGCATGTATAATGCACTCCTCAATCAGTGACACTGCTTGTATCTTAGTCTGCGTAATCTCAGTGTGTAATGCACTGGACGTGTATCCACTGGACGTGTGAGTGCGTGAGTGCGTAAAAAAACGAACCGGGGCAATTTTAAAAGCAGTCACGCAACGCAACGCATCGTGGGCAGTGGAGCCACCCTTCATTGATTAAAAAGGGAACATTCCCTGACAGTGGTGGAGCCCCGGCGTTGGCTGGTGAAATTATAGACATAGTTAATAAGTTCAAAAATAAAATCTCTTATGACTGCAATGACATTGACATGACACTCATAAAAAGAGTTATAACTGCTATTGCAGATCCATTAACATATATGTCATCTATCATTTGTGACTGGTTCTTTTCCTAAACAAATGAAAATAGCAAAGGTAATTCCAATTTACAAAGCAGGAGATAAACATCTATACACCAACTACAGGCCAGTGTCCTTGTTGCCTCAATTTTCAAAAATTCTTGAAAAACTATTTGATGCAAGGCTAGGTGGCTTCCTAGAAAAACACCAGTTACTGACAGACAGTCAATATGGTTTTCGAGCAAAGCGATCCACATCGATGGCACTGGTTGATTTAATAGAGGAACTAACAAGTTCAGTTGATAATAACAATTATGCAGTGGGGGTGTTCATTGATTTAAAGAAAGCTTTTGACACAATAGATCATGATATAATGCTAAAAAAGATGGAGAGATATGGTGTTAGAGGGGTAGGTTTAAACTGGTTAAAAAGTTACATCACAAATAGACAACAGTATGTACAGATGGGTGAATATAAATCAAACTGTTCACATATCACGTGTGGAGTGCCGCAGGGCTCAATACTAGGACCGAAATTATTCATACTATATATTAATGATATATGTAAGACATCCAGTATCATGAAATTTGTTATCTTTGCCGATGACACCAATATATTTTGCTCTGGAAAGGACATTCAGCAACTGCTGGAGTTGGTAAAAATTGAATTGGACAAATTAAAGGTATGGTTTGATCTAAATAAACTATCACTTAATCTGAAAAAAACTAAATATATGGTATTTGGCAAACAAAAAGCACTGATGAACACAAATATTGAGGTAAAAATTGATAATATAATACTAGAAAGAGTTTTTGAAAAATTGATGCTGCTATATAAATATTTGAAGTTTTTCCAGAAACCTTAGGTCAGGATTTAGAGGAGTTCTTAGAATCGGCCTCAGGCCTAAAAACCTAACCGCAAGCGGAAAAAGACAAGGTTGTGTCTTAACCGGCCACTGTACGACTGTCGGTGCGTCGGACTATAACGTCTGTCCCCCCCACGATTGGGTCCCATGTCAGAAACACACAGACTCACTTGTCTCCCCACAGCTTCTTCATCATCTCCTCCACCTTCTTGGCGCGCTCTACTGGCGTCAGCGGCGCCTTCTTTTCGGCCTTGGCCGAAAACTTGGCCACGTACATCTCGGCGAACTGCTTGAGAGTGAACGCCCAGCCGTGGAGCCCTGAGCCGAAACCCACGGTCCCCACCACTGGATCCAACTGCAGAGAGAGAGAGAGAGAGAGAGAGAGAGAGAACCATCAATATCCCACCTCAATGGCTACTATACTTTATGCATCAACAACATACCCTTTAAGTGCCGGAAGTGCATCAAAATAGAAGCTCCCGGGGTGCCAGAGTTGTCTGAGCGCTTTTACTCTGAAAGCCATGAACCGGAAACACTTTCTTAAAAAAGTTGACTTGACAAAGTGACCTCACAATCTCTGATCATCTTAATATATTTATATACGCTCCAAAAAGCGTTCATATTTTGCGGGAGAGACGGATGAGGAGCAGAAATGAAGCGGCAGCATATCGATCCATTTATCACCACGGAGAGCGCCCTGGATGAGGAGATACGAGTCATTCTTTCCGCTGCGCTAACATGGGAGTCAATGACAAGCTAATAGTTGCACAGAGCGTTAGCATACGGCAAGCGAAAAGCGAAATGCCAAAAAAAAAAAAAGGAATAATTCTGAATATTCTTATCTCGCCCCGTGTCGTTTGGACGTCGCTAGGACGTCCACAGACGTCAGAGGCACCTCTCGGTTCCAATCCTTATGACGTTTCCAGACGTATTATGTACAAATTGTGTTTTAACAGTGGTTCCACTGCTCGACTCTTGTAAAACCCATTTTTTCTTATTACTCCTTCAGATTCTGTCCAAAAATACTGCAAATCATTACACCGTATAACGCTATAGTCAGGTGCTCAAGACAGATCTGTCCGATATTTCATATTCCATCCTAATTGCTAACATTGGCTTTCAAAGTTTGCAGGATGGCCCGTTTTGAAGAAAAAGCCTCAAATCATATGCCTCAAATCACAGTTTTAGTAATAGTACAACATAAACATTACAGAGACTTTAGTTGTCACTGTACATTACTTTAAAACAGTTGGCCTGTTGCACACATGCCTAAAATTGCTGATATTTGCGGCACTCTCATCGAAAACAATGTATTTCAAACTCCAGCTTGTCACACTTGCAGTGCTGCACGAACAGCGCTCAAGCATTGTTTTCTGCCCCCTCAATGACGACACTCTCCACCTGCTTACTGTAAATCACTCTGGATTAAGAGCGTCTGCTAAATGCCTCAATTGTAATTGTAAATTGTACACCACTCTGGCTCGGTGGTGCTTCACGTGGCTCAAGTTCACTTGAGCCGACTTTGCACAATTTGTGTTGCGTCCCGATAAGCACAGAATAGTAAATCATGTTTTGGGGTGAGCGTTTGCCCCAACTGCCACTCAAAGTGACTCCTGGACGATCACAGCACATCCTTGCACAAGTGGTATAGGCTCTGGGTTGTCACCACTGACCATGATGTAGCCGCGCTATGCTAACGGGCGGCGGCAGCACTGACCATGATGTAGCCGCGCTATGCTAGCGGGCGGCGGCAGCACTGACCATGATGTAGCCGCGCTATGCTAGCGGGCGGCGGCAGCACTGACCATGACGTAGCCGCGCTATGCTAGCGGGCGGCGGCAGCACTGACCATGATGTTGCCCATGGGGCCGTTCTCGGACTCCCCGTAGGTGCAGATGATGACGTTGACGTTCTCCACGATGCGCTGGAAGGTCTGGAAGAGCGCGTCGGGCTCCAGCTGCAGCTCCAGCAGCGCCCGGTCCATCTTGTTCATCATCAGGACCGGTTTGATCCGCTCGGCGATGGCCTGCCGCAGCACCGTCTCTGTCTGGACGCACACGCCTAAAAGAAATTTAAATGAAACTCCATCTCAGGCCACTGTGTTAGGTCAGGTCTGGAATAGAACACTTTATTTATACTGCCCGACAAAGCCAAACGTGCAGAAACTATGTTTTTGGACACTTATTTGTGTATCCCAAAGGTCAAATTTGCCTTGGTGATTTTGGGAGATAAGCAATTGCCAAGAACACATTTACAATTAGTTTAATATCACTAATTTGCCGACATCACATTTGGCTGACCAGTTGAAACACACTTAAACCTATCGGCCATTTTGTCCCCTGTATAGTTACTGCACTTTGGCTTTGTAGGGCAGTATAGTCCTCAGTGTTAATTGAACTCTGAGAGGGTCCAAATGGGTCCATTTTGGTTACATTCTATTACAATCTCAGAGTTAAGGTCCTTTTTCTGCCATTTTCTGTCGTTTTTTCCACAGTTTTTCCAAAAACGCACCAGTATGCAAGGACCGTTACAAGTGGATAGATTAACACTTGAGGATTTTACCGTGAACAACATAGGATACATATGAACATGGAAAACAAACTCATTCACACAACATATAACTACTGTGCAACAACTGCAATGCATTGCAAAATCATGTAGTGACACTGGAATAATACAAGCTTTAATACTATGGACAGCTAACAGACAGATCATGCACGTGCAGCATGGAGTCGAATGGGGTTTTCATGTGTATTTCATAGTAAACGTTGAGGGTTAGCGTAAACACAATATCTTAAAAAAAACAAATAATAATAATAAATAACCCAACGTAACAGCACACTGTCCTTCTCAGTAGCACGATAATGCACTTCCTCCCTGATTAATAACTCACAGATAAAAAAAAATGGGGCGCAACTAATCGATTTAATCGATTATTAAAAATAGGAATAAAATAGGAAACTACTCAATAGTCGCAGCACTCGAGAATGTGCCACCAGGCCGTGTTATTATTAACACAGTCTCCATATATACCACAGAGCATGCAGTTTGTGCATTGTTGCTCAAGTTTCAACACCAGCTGCAACGGCGTCTCGGCACCACTATCACGACGCATTCCCTAGTGGAACGGGAGCTGGGTTGCTTCTCTGCCAATCACAGCGTATAGGGAGCGGTGGGGTCGGGGTCTGTGCACTGCCTGAACCAGATTCAGCCGACTCACTGATGCTATAATATGGCATTTCAATTCCGTGCACAACGAGGCAGTGCTGCATCAAGCTCAAACGTCAGCGTATGAGTTGGCTCTCTGTCTGTATATGTAAAAGATGGCGTCTGACATTTTTTTTACATTATTCAACGGAGTAACACTTGTCCTATGGGGCTTGTCATCATACTATTGGTTGAAAGAAATATGTTTTTAATATCAAACCTTTAGTAACGTAAATTAGTTTTGGTGCATCATACTGTTAATTAAGACCACAGTTAAGACCAAAGTGTGAAAAAACAAACAAACATAATTTGTATCATTTCAGCTGGTATGTTACAGTGACTGCATGTCTTGCAAGCCAAAGCTTTTTCCTGGAAGCGTTACAAAACCTAATAATAATTGCCTAAGTCATATTTTAAGGTTTTCTGCCTAAGTTAAACTTGGGAAAGCATGCCCCAAGTATACATATTTTATCTGCCTTTATTTATATCGGCCTAACTCTACTCTCCTAACACTGCTGATTCATCATGTCTTAGCCCTATGTCCTCAGCCTATCAGAATGCTTGTTACATTCTATGTCCTCCGCCTATCAGAAAGCTTGTTACATTCCAAAATCACTTTATGCCTAGCCCCAATGCTGCGTTCACACGGGCAGATGCAAAGATGCAGTCTACCATTCATTGTCAACGGAAGCCAGTAACATGAAGAAAGATACAAAGATGCATCCGACGTTTGTAGCTGCTGCAAAAGCTACGAAGCTACAAATTGAAGCTGAGCTGGGTTCAACTTCCAGATGCAAAGCTACTAATCTACAACTGTAGCTGCAATGATACACGTCACTACGGACGCACGCTTGATGATGTTAATGACCATGTGAGAAACAGATATACAAAGCGACAAATGTCCTGTCTCCTGTGATTTTTGAATCTTTACATCTGCCCGTGTGAACGCAGCATAAAGGTGCGTTCAGACGGACAGATGAAACGGCGCAAAAACGCATCACAGCATAATTTGCGTCAGCTTCACGCATCATAGCTGCTTCGTAGCTTCACGTCGCTGGCTTCCATTGACAATGAATGGTAGACTGCATAATTTCATCTTCCTGTGTGAACGCACCATTATGCGTTATAACATTAGTCATCATTCATTTTTGAATGTAAACAAGCATTCTGATTGGCTTAGGACAGGGTTTTTTAACCAGTGGTCCTGGGACCACCATGGTCCTTGAGGGCGTTCTAGGTGATCCCCAGCAAAATGATACTCTAGAGAGCGTAAAATAAAACTTTCCTTTTACACTCTCAAGAGTAAAATTATTGTTAAACATCAAGTCTACACAATTAGGCAATGTAGAAGAATAATTGTTATTTTTTTTATCAACGTTTGCCTGTCATGTCTTCTCTAATGGTACCAAGGTCAATACACATGTAAGTCAATACAGCATGAAATTGTGGACAACAACATATCATCCAACGATAACAACAATATTTTGGCTCAGAGAGGCTAAATCTCATCAAATGTGTCTCAAATAAATAATGGACCTTGATAAGAACAGGGGTGAAAACCACCGGCTTGGGACACGGGCAATAAGGCACAATGTAATGCAGCAGTGTCAGGAGAGTATAGGCAAAAATGTCAAAAATTTGGCCAAAAAGTGACTTAAGCAAATATATGCTATGAGGCTAACGAAATAAATATACGACTACAGCACACACAGCAGCGTGTATAGCGATGCGCGGCCTGGCAGTGTGTGTAGCGTGGATATAGCGGCCCAGCTAGTGCTCGCTGTCGAGTCGACCACCGTACCTGAGACACAGTCTACAACTACAAGCGCCCCGTCGGTGACCCGCAGGGCAGCCGTCACCTCGGACGAGAAATCGACGTGACCGGGAGAGTCAATCAAGTTTATGAGGAAGCCAAAGCCGTCCTTGCTCTGTTTGATGAAGGCCAAGTCATTTTCTGCGAGCTCATAGTACAGGGAGATTGCACTGCAAGGGGAGGAGGAAGAGGAGTTGGAGGGACACAATCACATAACAGCCTTTCAGTTCACTAGAGACGCGTGGTGGACGAGGCACGTTGGTTGTCAGTGGTGGAAGAACTCAGATTGTTTTGGTTTTTTACTAAAAGAAGTAAAAATTAAAGAATGTGGAGATGTGCAGCAAGTTCAAAGGTGATGTCATCAATCATCAATATATATTAAAAATACCACAAGTAAAAGTACTCTATATGTACAATATGTCCCATGTCGCAGGTGTTTCAAGTTTTTAAAATGTGACAAAATATTGTGGTAACCCTACAAGCTATTGTAGTGTAGACGAGGACATGGAGGAATAACATGGTTGATGTATGTTTTGTAATAATAATCTAAATCTAAGTAACTAGTAGTAATTAATGAGATCCAAATAACTTTTGAGTAAAAAAAAACAACATTTTGACCTTAAATATATAGTGTAATATCAGTATGAAGTAAAAGTATCTCAACATTTAACATAAGTACAGCGGCGCTTGAGTACATTGTACTAAATTACTTTCCACCACTGTTGGCTATATGCTGCGGAACAGGGCAGCTGGCTAGCGTGTCTCCAGTACGTTCCAAGAGAAACGGTCACATGATCAAATGGCTGAGACTGACACAGACACTTCCTGTCGTAATATGTCTTGCACTTGAACCCCAGCATCCGTACTATTCGGGGTAAAACCTTAGCAGAAAATAACTGATCTATACCAAGCTTTCAATGCGTCACAAGGTGACGCGTTGAGAGCTTGTAGATTGGCTATTTTAAGTGGAGATATTGAATGCAGAGCTAAAACAGAAACATGCACTGGCATAGAGCCCTGAGGGACTCCGCTCAACCATATGGTATATAAAACACATTCATTGCCAATGAAATGACGACATATCGCGTCACTTAATTTCATTGATTATGATAGATTGCGCTCTTCGCCAATGTATGCATGGCTCTAGGTTGCTAGGAGACCGATAAAACTAGAAATTAACCGGAAGCGTAAACTCTTTCTCCACCGGTCTCACTGTAAGCAGATTTACAAAAAATACATTTATATCAGATTGCGTTTTTGGTCAAAACAAGCTGTTCTCGCCTTCAAGATAGGCGTTTTCAGTGGGGGGGGGGGGACACTGACAGTGGCTAATTAATTAATTAATACCTGGCAGTGAATGTGTTTTCTCAACCAGTGAGCCAGGATCCAAAGAAACATGGGACATGACCTAAGAACAACTTGGAAATGAGGCACCTATATTTACATGTAACGGAGCTAGAAGTGATATTTTGTGTTAAATAAGTGTTAAATATAGCTCCATATTGTGACGGTGACCATTTTCTCTATATAGTTTAAAGAGTTTGTTCATTAACCATCGCTCATCAAGCTCTTATAGCAAATAGAAAACACCAATGTAATCAGTGTCAAAGTACTGAAACAACTAAATGAGCAGACACAATTGGAAGTGGAACACAAGCACATAAATGCTGTGTACGTGTGATCCTGATTGGATACATTTCGTAACCCATCTGAAAACTGTGGTGACAGTGTTGTATTGAGCGCTCTTACGTGGATTTGATGGTGATGCACCTCTCCTGCTCGTCCTTTCGGGTGTCTGTGAATCGGGTCTCCCCCGCCCGGCCGGCGGCGATGATGCCGGCCTTGCTGACCAGGGAGTCGGTGAGGGTGGACTTGCCGTGGTCCACGTGGGCGATCACGGACATGTTCCTGATGTTGGACTTCTTGTCCATGATCTCTCGGATCTGGTTGACTGTAAAGTTCACCTGAGAAGAAGAAGAAGAAGGGCACAACTCTACTTATTAAGCCGTTTAGACCGTAGGACGTGTGGAAGTTGGCCTGATCCTTCTGCAGCACCATACTCCTTGCTGTTCGCGCATGCACGCTGCCATTCACTTCCTCAGAAAGAAAGGCTCGTATATAATCTCCTAATCTAGGGAGCTCTCCGTGGTTTTGACCAGATGGATATACTATAAGCTCTTCATGTCTGACTTCAACATGCCTCTCGTTTAAAATGAACTCGAGGGATTATCGAGCGACGTTATCATACCTCAGCGAGGTAAGCAAGCAACATTATTTCTCATGTTTTTGCACGGAACGGAAGGGGGGCATTCAGAGTAAAAGCTGCCATATCTGCGCGGCACCCAAAGCTGCTATTTTGAAAGAAATCCCGGCGCTGAATGTGTAACACATTCAGAGTTCAGACCGTACGACGTGTGGAAACGTCATAGCTAATCCAACCGACCTATACACACGTCCTAGAGCTTTTTCATTGATCATTTCTTTCTTTTTTTATTGGGTTGGCCTATCCCTGCAATGTAATCCTTGCTTTTCGCGCATGCGCGCTGCCATTCACGTCCCTGTTTAGCAATCAGAAAGGAGGGCTCGCCACGCGTAATCTAGGGAGCTCTCCATGGTTTTGACCAGATGGCTATATACTTCTGTCTTCATTTCTGACTTCAACATGCCTCTCGCCCGGAATTTTAACGCTTCTAGAGAGACTCGATCGTAACCATAGCGAGGTAAGCAAGCAACATTATGCCTCCCGATTTTCGTACGGAACGGAAGCCCCCGCCTTTCAGAGTAAAAGCTGCCATATCTGCCCGGCACCCCGAGCTTCTATTTTGAAAGAAATCCCGGCGCTGATTGTGTTTTAAGAAACTCGCTTACCGACATCATCAGCAGATATAGGTTTGTTCATTTCAATCAAAACGTATACATTTTGTATTAAAGAAAATGGGTTAATGAATGTAATAACAATGGCTTAAAGCTAATGCTAACTTTGCAGTAATAGAAAGCCTATAATTATGATTCCTCATTGATGATGTCGCCGGCAGGCGGGTTTATGAACTGTCCACTAAGCCCTCCTCTGAGACACGAACCGGGTAAACAAAAATGGCTAATATTATCACAACAAGCATTATAGTGTGAGGACCAGTGAGTTACAGTATATGAAGATATAAGGTTGAAAATGGGCGAAGTCGTCAATTTTTTAGTCAAATCAAAATCCCAGTATACTTCTCCTTCCTGCACTGATTATGAAGTCAGAAGGTGCATGAGAGAGATTGCAGTCTCTTTTAAACATTGTCCTGCTGTCAAATGGAAGCATTGCTGCAGTGCAGCGATGCACTGGGATCAAGCAGCAGCAAACTGAGATATTCTGTAATGTAGGTTACAGGCTGCATGGCATCCTACAGCAGTGGCAGGGACGTGCAGAGAGTGTTAGAGGGCCATGGGCCGAAATCCTGTAAGAGGGCACTTTTGGACAAAAAATAATGAAAATAGCAGATCTACAAGCTCACAACGCGTCACGCTGCAACGCGTTAAGAGCTTGTAGATCGGCTATTTTCGGGGGGCAACCCAACACTCGGTTGCTAGTGGGGATGCGGCGTACGACATGGATTTCTAAACAAATGTGTTCAACGCAAAATAGGCTATACTGTGTTCAAGTTCAGGAGACTTCAGAAAAAAGCATGGAAAGGAGTGGCATTTGCATTTCTTCCACCATGTAGTAAATGCTGCATTCGTGGTCTGGAAAGGGCAGTTGTCTTTACAGACGGGTAAAAGGGCAGTTGTCTTTACAGACGGGTAAAAGGGCAGTTGTCTTTACAGACGGGTAAAAGGGCAGTTGTCTTTACAGACGGGTAAAAGGGCATGTTGTCTTTACAGACGGGTAAAAGGGCAGTTGTCTTTACAGACGGGTAAAAGGGCATGTTGTCTTTACAGACGGGTAAAAGGGCATGTTGTCTTTACAGACGGGTAAAAGGGCATGTTGTCTTTACAGACGGGTAAAAGAGCAGTTGTCTTTACAGACGGGTAAAAGGGCAGTTGTCTTTACAGACGGGTAAAAGGTCAGTTGTCTTTACAGACGGGTAAAAGGGCATGTTGTCTTTACAGACGGGTAAAAGGGCAGTTGTCTTTACAGACGGATAAAAGGGCAGTTGTCTTTACAGATGGGTAAAAAGGCAGTTGTCTTTACAGACGGGTAAAAGGGCATGTTGTCTTTACAGACGGGTAAAAGGGCATGTTGTCTTTACAGACGGGTAAAAGAGCAGTTGTCTTTACAGACGGGTAAAAGGGCATGTTGTCTTTACAGACGGGTAAAAGGGCATGTTGTCTTTACAGACGGGTAAAAGGGCATGTTGTCTTTACAGACGGGTAAAAGGGCATGTTGTCTTTACAGACGGGTAAAAGGGCAGTTGTTTTATAGATGTGTAAAAGGGGCAGGGGCTGAAGCCCCCTTTGTTGTCTATGTGTGCACCCTGAGCCAGTGGCGTCAACTCCGTGGGTTCAGGGGCAAATGAACCCACTGGCATTTTGGCAAAATATATCAATATGCAGTATATGCACCCACTGTCCACTGAGATTTCCGTCAATAAGCGACCGCCACAAAGCGACTGCTTTACTGTTTATCATTGATCATGCTGAAATGTTGAAACGGAACAATTTAATGTTATAGCTGTAAGGAGAAACACTTTCCTCGTACTTTAAATGGTACGTCAATAAGCGACCGCCACAAAGCGACTGCTGTAAATAAAGTAGGCCTACCAATCGTTTTTTTCCCACCGCTGGGGGGGGGGCGTGGCTGCATGAACCCACTGCCGTTATAAGAACCCTCCGCCACTGCCCTGAGCAGTGCTTTTCAATCATTTTTGGCATTTGAGCCACGGACCACTTTTTGTTTTGTCTCTGGGATAATAATACATATAGGCCTAATAATAGCCCTAGTAGTAGGATTATATAGGCCTATTAATAAGAATAAATCCCACGTGACTTCTATGACTCACACATATTATGCATGTGCACGCTGCTGTCATGTTAAGCAGGCCGAGTCGTCCAATCGTGGCGCTCATGGGTCATTTGAGGCTTTAGTGCTGGGCGTGTTCGTTCTATTCTATTAATAACAGTGAGTAAGGTTATTGCAATATGTGCAGTGCACCCCCCTACAAGGATTATATGACACTCTACGCACTTGTATAAGGCCCAATAGCCATATATTATATATGCCAATATTATATAAATATAGCCTATATCATAATTTATATATATTATGCTACCTACCTATATAGGTGGCGTTTGCCGAAAGGATCAGATCAACTGTATAGTAGGCTTGTAGATCAGTTATTTGATAGCACTATATAGGCCCTATACACGAGTCAACATTATAGGCCTATATATATAAAGCATATTAAACGCTTGCTATTAGATTATTTATTCTGTTATAAATATCCACACAGACAGGCATTATTGACGATGTTGTCTGTCGTTAATAAAGAATGTGCTATATAGGCCTATATTGCCAGCATATTTAAGTGACACACGCGCACAATTAGGTCACATCTCATCGATATTGAACAATCGCAACAAGAAAGTATATATATACAGCTGGCTGTTGTTACCATTTTGGCGGATGGATGGTGTTGCCCGGCTCAGTGCGGCGCGGGGTCGTGTAGTTGTGTGCGTGTGTCTCGATCCTGTCCTCTCCGTCGGAGGATCTGGGCGAGAAGAGAGCGAGAGTGACGCACTGTGTTGGCTTTTAATGCTGCGTGCGTGCGTGGACGGACGGACGGATGCAGGTGGGAGACGCTCGTCGCGCGGCGTGGGTCATGTGGACCGTGGTCATATGGGACCCGAACCTCCAGTCCTGAGACCGAGAGAGGGACACTGGGTGGGATAGTCTCTCATGTCATGATGATGACTGTCTGCCAGGTTTTAGGCTACTTGGTTGGCTGCGCGCTGCAGCTGGCGGTGGTGGTCGCGCACCCGAAATGTCTATAGGCTGTATGGCAGGCATGGCTGACAGCTGATCTATACGAGTAGGCTTACAAGCTCACAACGTGTGGAAATACCATGCTATTAATATTTGATACTGCCAGAAACACACACACACACACACACACACACACACACACACACACACACACACACACACACACACACACACACACACACACACACAGGCGTGCAGGCGCCCTACACTCTGTCTTTCGTTTTCTTTTATCCCCCTGTTCCCCACTTCCCCTCACTGTATATATATTTTTTTCCCTTTTCGCTTCCTATATGATGAATTCCTGTTCTGTTCTTTAACTACATAGAAGTGTCTATTTGTTTGTCTCTAAATGTTTTGATGAATTGAACAATGTGGACCCTGTTGTAAACAAGTGTAAGGCTTAATTGGGTCGTCCACTCACAGTTAACAGTCTTTGTATTGAGTTTGTGCTTGAAATGTACTGTAATTCTGCAAACTGTTAATAAAGATTTCAATCAATCAATCAAACACACACACACACACACACACACACACACACACACACACACACACACACACACACACACACAGAGAGAGCGAGAGCGAGCGAGAGAGAGAGTGTGTGTCATTTAAGTAGCCTATCCAGAAATGTGATATGCTCACTTAGCCTACAGATATCCTATACCAACCTATTTCCTGATTTCTTTGGTGTATAGCCCACTTGAATTTACTTCATGTGCATTTGGCTGCAGACCCGGCCCATATGACATTATTTTGTGTCAGGGACTCCCCCATTTTCTTTGTTAAAAGGTTTCAATAGCCTATTCTAATTCTTCCACATTTTTCAATAAGTATATTTTTATGAGGGCCCTAGCACATCTTTGAGCTTTGTGTGTGTGTGTGTAGGTAGCTGTTGTAGTACGGAATGTGATGATTTGATTGACTGATGTATGTATAGTGATCAAATTATGTATGATGATAAGAGCGCCCCTCACTTCACAAGAGTGTGATGTTTTAGGCTATGCGCAGCTTTGTGTGTTTGTGTGAATCATACATAGCAATGATTTGATCAGCTGAGCACGGAATTAGTGAGGGCAGAAAAGTGAAGACGAATAGTGCATGCGTGCATTATTGGCTGGTGTGATGATGATGTAAGATGTGTGATTGCTATAGCAGATCTACAAGCTCACAATGTGTTTGCAACGTGCTCTGCTATAGCGCCCTATACAGCTTTTGTCCCGGCCCCACATCTCATATTTGCCATTGACAATGAAAGGAGAAATTTGGTCATATATGTAAATATGACGTACATTTGTGGCAACACAAACATTAAATGCCATTGACAATGAAGGGAGAATGTACGTCATATGTAGACGAGCAAATCGGCTAACCAATCACATCAATTCAGTTGTTCATGAGACGATGTATGATTATGTATAATGATAACAGAGCGCCCCTCAGTTCACAGGGGTGTGGTTTTTAAATACCCATAGCCAATTTAAGAAGTGGTTATTGATGCTATTTATTCTTTTGCCCGCAGGGACCCTGGAGAAGTCCTTGAAGGGGTCCCAGAGGTCTGTTAAACAACTATTCCATTCTTGTGTGCATTTGTGTTCACACAAACAATCAAAATTGTCCATTCATTGTCAATGGCATTTAATGTTACACACACACCGAAGAGTTTGCATCCACACCTTAGTCTTCAATGCGTGTGTTATGCAATGTTTGTGTTTACAGAAACACTCAAAATTGTTCATTTATTATCAACGGCATTTAATGTAATGTTTGTGTTGGTGAGTTTGTTTTAGCACATACACAAAAAGCTGGACAGCCCCTCAAACATATTTTAATATCAAAATACTTTTGAAATGTGCATTTCGGCTAAGCAGCAAGCTAGACATGACAAACAAATGTGATTTACAGTATAGGAGTCGGACCCGTTTACACGACCTCAGAGGTGAAATGAAAGCGGGGAGTGGACATTTGATGACATTTGATCAGTGTAGTAGTTTGTGAGATAAGCCACAGACAGACACACAGACGGGGAAAGATCTTCCTCCTGCCTTCGGTCTGGAGGTAACAAAAAAGTATATAGTAGGTGTATTGGTTTGTCACAAATTGCCAGATGATCTGCAGACAGACAGACAGACAGACAAACAGACAGACGGACAAACACATTGATCTCCCCCTACATTCCGCCTGGCAGAGTTCATTACATTTTGCATCATCGGCAGAATTAAGGCATATATAGTCAAGGCATTATTTGAAATTGAAATACATCCAATCTACTATAAGGTCATTGGTTCTCAGCAGTAGGTCCCGCGACCACCAGCTGTCCCAGGGGACCCTTAAGGCCAGTGTATGCTCAGAACGACACATCAGACGACACAGCGTATGCATGAAGTGGTGTCAAAATGACAACAAAAATCTAAATATTTACGGCTGTCGGAAGTAGCAGTTAGTATAAAGTGAGCCACTTGGTGGAAAACATTGGGAGACACTTTCACTACAAGCATAAATTGGCCTTGTAACTGACCATATTTTGTACACAGACCTGTGAAGGGTCCATTTGACCTGTGGTGGGCGGCGGACCTGACCTTGAAAACCAGGGAGCTATAGTTCCTGCAGAGAAACCATGGCAACTGTCTAACGCTGCATTTAAAGCAGGCAATGAAGATGTGTCTTGCTAGGCTATATAGCGTGTATATATTGCTCCCTATATTGCTACCTTAGGGGTCCTTGAGAGGAGTTCGGCTGCTAGATGTATTATTGATAGTTAGCAACAAATGGACCTTTGAGGTTATGTAACTCCCTGAGAGTACAGGGAGTTAAACTCGGACTCTCTGGACTCTCTGAATCTCTGGATTCGGGTCCCAGAGATTAAAATACTTGCATCAAATGGTGGGTGGTCTGTTATGGCCTAATCAATGCATACTGGGGGCTCCTTGAAATGAAAACGGTTGAGAATCACTGGTATATTATATTTATTATCTGCTTTTATTGTTGTTTTGGGAATTCATATTGACGGAGTAGGATCCCGTGTCGGCATCCTGGTTGACATGGAAGTTGCTGGTGGACAGTCCAAACGGTCGCAGGAACATGTTGCCCAGGTCCTTCAGCTTACCCAACACCTCCTCCTTCATCCTCTCGTTCCTGTCGTGGATCTGCCGTGGGAGCCTCATGCAGGCCTCCCTGGCTGCGCGCTGTCCCGGATCCTTCTCCAGGACCGTCCTGTAGTCTCCCAGAGCCTCGTCCAGCCTGTCCGTCTTCTCGTAGAGCTCGGCCCTCCTCAGGATGGCCCGCACGTAGTCCGGTTTCAGCTCCACGGCTCTGGAGCAGTCGGCGATGGCCTGGTCCTTCAGACCCAGGTGGAGGCGCGTGGCGGCCCGGTTGGAGAATAGAACCGCCCTGTCGTCGCCGAAGCACACCGGGCATATGGCCAACGCCTCCGCATAGGACCGCTCGGCCTCCAGGTGCTCCGCCGCCCTGAACTGACCGTTGCCTTTCTCTTTCAGAGCCAAGCTCTCCCGTTGGCGACTCTCTCTCTCCTCTTCGGTCAGGTTCTTCTCCACTTCCCTCAGGTAGTCGTCGTCAAACTCCGGAGGAGCTTCGGCCTTTTCAACCTTCGGCGCAGTGTCAGAATCCATCCTCCCTCCAACCTCATTGTCCCACTGCAGTTCTTCCTCTGTGGCTCCCTCATCAGTTCCCTCCTCCTCTCCTGCGCCATCGCACACAGACTGACCTCCCACACCCTGTCCAGGCTCTGGGAGGTCATTCCGTGTGTGATGGTCGCACACTAATCCTCCCTGATGGGTTACTCCTCCCTTCAAACACCTCTCGGGGTCATCCTCTTGTTTTTTCTCCTCCACTCCTCCCTCTATTCTCTCCTTGTTCGGAACCTCCAACGTCTCCTGGCAATCATAGAATTCCTCCTCGGTCTGCTCTTGCTCCACCTCCTTCGCCTCCGCCTCTTCCTTCAGGTCCCGGAAGCTGGGGGCATGACCTACAGACGTCGTACAGCTGTCTGTAGGACCAACGGACCTCTGTCTGTCGGCGGAGTCGGACTGGCCTTCACCCAATAATGTGCATTCCGGGAGACCTTTAGACCCTGCTGTGGAAGGATCCATTAGCACTTAATTCGTTCCGATTGCTAGAATAGGGTGAAATTCAGCTGTTCAACACTGTTCACGCTGTGTCTTCTCCTTTAAATCGAGCTGGCTTGCATCTTGTGTTACCAAATATGATGTCAGTTTGGCCAAATATGGAGTTCCACTCAGCTCCCAGCTTCATCGGGCTCAAGGTAAGTCATGACTAGTCACTAATGCACATGTGGAAAACACAACGACACAATGTAATACCCTCCTGGGTATTAGGCGCCAGATGTGAAACTCTGTTGAAATAAATGGCCAGGGATTTCCGGTTCGAATGCTAGTTTTTCAGCAGCGCCAGCCCCTCCAATGCCTGGCTTTGTGTGTGCCCCCCAGTGACGTCATGTGGCAGCCAAGTCAATGGGCTTTTTGTTTGTCTTTATTCATGCCAGCCCTGTGATGTCATGACTCGTGTGTCAGCAAAAGACTGACTCAAGGCGCCCCTCACTTCACACAAGTGTGATTTTGATATGCTCCAGACTGGGTTAGGACCACAATGTCCGGTTAACATTAAAGCACGACTTCACCCATTTTCAACCTCTCTTCATATAACTGCTCCTCACAATGCAAGTCATCACAAATGTCATTCCGGCCAATCACTTTGGGCACTTTTCTCCTCAATATGTACTTTGCTCAGCCAATCAAATCATCGCTATGGGGTGATGATCAGCCAAATCAAATCACTGTGTTTGTGTTCACACACACAGATAAAGCTGTGCATAGGAGAAACCTGCCTAATGACGATGTCACTGGTAGTACCGTTCCTACGTGTCCACAGCCCTCCTCTGAGACACAGGCCGAGTAGACAAAAATTGTACCATATTATAATGAGTATTAGTGAGGAGTCGAGGACATATAATATGAAGATAGGTTGAAAATTGCTGAAATCATCCTTTAAACTGCGAGAAGAAAAATCTTCCCTATGAAAAACGTGCCAGCCTGATTTACAGTACGCTAATTAAACCAGTTTGAGGTATTTGTACTTTACTTGAATATTTCCAATTTCCAACACCTTTACTTCTACTGCACTACAATTGTTTGAAAACTTGAGTTAGCTACTTTGTAGATTTGGATTATTACTACAAAACATACATTAACCACTTCAACCCTATACGTTTTGGCGATGTTAATATAATGTTAATTCACGACGCAAAATGTTTGTGTTGTTTGTGTTGTCAGCACTGTGATTGTCACAGAGACCAACTTCTGGCTGACCACACCTTGTTTAAAGGAGGGTCATTTGGCCTTTGTCTACAATGGACAGCTGTAAATATGTTGTGGCTTGTTAACAAATGTGGATGGCCTGGGCACTAAATGAGTCCATAATGTTTACATGGTTTGAAAGAAATAACAATTCCTCAGTAAAAAAGGATTCCAAACTGCTTGTTCATTGTGTGTTTGTCTCGTTCTCAAGAGGTGAAGGAGAGGCCATTTCTGAGAGACGCTTTCCCCTCCTATGCACAGCTTTGTGTGTCTGTCTGTCTGTCTGTCTGTCTGAGCACCACCAAGGATTAAGTAAAGTAGTTGATGTAATTGTAATGTGATGAATATGTGACCTTTCTATGGGCCAACAAAAAGTAAGGTAAGTAAGGTTTTCATATGACCTCAATTTGAAATAAACGTCATTATGCTCTAAAAAAACATCAAAGTCCATATGGCTGGCAAGAGTTGGCACAACTCACAATAGCTCTAAACATGCACCGATATGGAAATTCCTGGCCGATACCAATACCGATACCGATATATGTTTTATTTCGTTTTCTATTGCTGCTTATTTCTCATTTTATTTCTGTTTTTTTATTTCTGCATTTTGTGCCAGGGAAACAAATACATCTTCAATACAAGAAATATATGTTCAGAATCTACAGCTTGGTAGGCTGCAGATAACCAACACACCAACATAGCCAGCGCAAAATGTATGCTTATCCACAACAGATAAATAGCGGCTATACTGCCATTGGTTAATGTCATTTTACCGATATGTGGCCGATACATGGTTGTTCATCCCTAGTAAAAAAGTATCTCATAACCAGAGCTTGGGTATGCATTCCCAACTTACCATTGCCAACTTGAAAGGTTGAGAAACAGTGTCACTGTCGTAGAAAATCTTCACTGTACACAACTTGGTTCCTCTTCTCATCATAGGAGCCTTTGGCGCTGTTCTGCACGGCCAAGTAAGCCCACGCAGACTTACCGGTGGCTACATCCAGCATGGGTTGCTTCCGGGCGATGCTGACCTTGATGCGGACGTCTTCCAGGGTGCTCCCGTTCAGCTCGGCCACGGCCTGGTCGGCAGACTCCATCTTCTCGAAGGTGACAAACGCACAGTTGCGCACGTTGTCCACCCTCAGGTCGATGATGGTGCCGTGTGGAGAGAAGGCCGAGCGCAGGCTGTCCTCTGCGAGACCGCCGTACACGTACACCGTGTTCCCCCTGCGCGCCACCCGCCTGAATGGTCCATCTCTGTCTCTTTCTCGGTCCCGATTGTAGTGCTCCCGATCTCCAACTTGGTGGTCCCTGTCTCTAACGCGATGGTCCCAGCTGTCTCGACTCCAGTGGTCCCTGTCTCGAAAGTGGTGGTCCCTGTCTCGAATGCGGTGGCCCCTGTCTCGGCTGCAGTACCAGCGTTGGTCTGTGACTTGACCACGATGATACCTGTCTCGGTGGTCCCTGTCTCGACTGCGACTGCGACTGCAGTGGTCCCCATCTCGGCTGCCGTACCTGCGCTGGTCCATGACTTGACTGCGATGATACCCATCTCGACTGCGTTGGTCCCTGTCTCGACTGCGATGGTCCCTGTCCGGAATGGGGTGGTCCCCGTCTTGGATTGGGTGGTCCCCCTCCTGAATGGGGTGGTGGTTCCCGTCCTGAATGCGGTGGTCCCCGTCTTGAATTGGGTGGTCCCCCTCCTGAATGGGGTGGTGGTTCCAGTCCTGAATGGGGTGGTCCCCGTCTTGAATTGGGTGGTGGTCCCCCTCCTGAATGGGGTGGTCCTCGCCTTGAATGGGGTGGTCCCCGTCTTGGATTGGGTGGTCCCCGTCTTGGATTGGGTGGTCCCCGTACTGAATGGGGAGGTCCCCGTCTTGAATGGGGAGGTCCCCATCCTGAATGGGGAGGTCCCCATCCTGAATGGGGAGGTCCCCGTCTTGAATGGGGTGGTGGTCCCCGTCTTGAATGGGGAGGTCCCCGTCTTGAATGGGGAGGTCCCCGTCTTGAATGGGGTGGTCCCCGTCTTGAATGGGGAGGTCCCCGTCTTGAATGGGGAGGTCCCCGTCTTGAATGGGGTGGTCCCCGTCTTGAATGGGGTGGTGGTCCCCGTCTTGAATGGGGTGGTGGTCCCCGTCTTGAATGGGGTGGTGGTCCCCGTCTTGAATGGGGTGGTCCCCGTCTTGAATGGGGTGGTGGTCCCCGTCTTGAATGGGGTGGTGGTCCCCGTCTTGAATGGGGTGGTCCCCGTCTTGAATGGGGAGGTGGTCCCCATCCTGAATGGGGTGGTCCCCGTCTTGAATGGGGAGGTCCCCGTCCTGAATGGGGAGGCGCCCGTCCTGAATGGGGTGGTCTCCGTGTCGGTGGTCCCTGCCTTGACTGCAGTGATCCATGACTCGGCCGCAATCCCTCTCCTGATCTCGGTCCCGACCGCACTCCCCGTCCCTGTCCCTTCCCCGGTCATGGTCTCTATCCCATTCCGGGTCTCCGTGCACCTCTCGGTCACAGCCCCTATAGGGGTGGTCTCCGTTCGGGTGGTGGCCGGATGACAAGGCCCTCCGATCATCCTCCTCCTCCTCCTCCTCCTCCTCCTCCTCTACCTCCTCCCGTGGCCGTTCAACACCGACAAAGCTCTCGTACAGGGGTTCCCTGTGGGAATCCACTTGACCGTCCTCTGTAGGGGTACCCATACGGAACGGTGGGAAATCTGCTACTGGACCTTTCTCAGAGTCCTTGGGTTTGATGGATTGTCGAGAACGTTTAAAGCCCGAGCTTTTGTACTTGATGGCACTAATGGCCCCGGATTTGAAGAGTTTCTTTGCCTGCTCCGTCGCCTTTGCTGTGTCAACCACCTGCTGGTCAGACAAGGTTCGTCTCAGTCCACTCTGATTGGTCTGGCTGCTGGAACTCTTGTTCTTCAAGGAATTGAGGCATTTCTTCTTCTTTTTTAGTTTATTGTATTTCTTCTGCAGGGCCTCCTCTTCCTCAGTCAAGGAGTTTGGGAAAGCAGGGATGGCGGCAATCTCTCCGACAGGCAGAGTTGCTTGCTGCGGCTGCTTCTTCTTCTCTCCTCTTGGTTTCTTTTCCGTTTTATTTTCTGTCACAGTGGTCTGCGAAGCCATGGTTTACCCAGCAACACACAGATGGGTGACTCTTTTAAACCAAAACCATGTCAAACACGCATCACCAAACATGACGTCACTCTTGACAAAATATCCAAAAAGATCTTGGGCAGTTGTTCATTCATGTAGATGTATTTCTTGTTTTTGAGCAGTGCTAACCACTCCAACATGGCTTTGTGTGTATGTCTATCCAAAAGTGTGTCTGTGTAGTTGTTCATGAGATGATGAATGATGATGTACAATGATAAGAGTGCCCCTCACTTCACACAGGTGTGATTTTGTTCATATCGTATAGCCTCCATTGGACCATGAAGTGAACGGAGTTTTGTTAATTAACCGCACTTCAACCCTATCATTGCCTCATAAAAGTGAGATACTATTTGAGGGGTGCTAGCCCCTCCAATGCCTGGCTTTTGAAATGACTTTATATGGCATCCAAGTGGACTTTTAATGTTTGTTTTCTTTAGGGCACTTGACAAAAATTGAATAGCAGCCAAATCTAGTTTTGTTTAGGGCGCTGCTAAACAAACATTGACAATGTGAGATGTAATGTGGCCAACATAAAATGCATCTTGTGATGGTCTCGTGGTAGTATTAAGACCTTGTATGCTGAATTGCTGATTTTGACTGTTTCGAAGCTTTAATTTATGTACTGTTTTATATTTCTCATGTGCATTGTGGAGAACCACCAACCTATGTTTTTCACAGTGTTGAATACCATTGACTAAAGTACCACAGACGAAAAACAGTCCAAAGTCCAAGTCCAAATTTCATTCTGACCCCTCCACGAAAAGGCCTCGTTGAGAAAAGTTTTTCGTCTGTGGCATTCTGGTGACATTTTTGAATGTTTGGGCAAACACAAAAATTGAATGCCATTGACCAGTTTCAATGGCCAGTTTTACACATACATTGTGTAAACACAAACATTGAAGACAAAAGTGACGACGCAGAAAAGAGATGATGTATGATGATAAGATCGCCCCTCACTTCACACGGGTGTGGTTCAGATGACTAAATATGGTCTATGACCAAAAGCTTAATGCTATACAGAAATAAAAATAAGATTTTGCACAGTTTTGAGGCTCCCTATATAATTGTTCATTTGGGTTCCTTTTGGCTACATCACTTCACCCAAGTCTACTGGCAGATGAGAGGTGTAAAAGTACACAAAAAAATGTGTACTTTTTCACGTGATTAAAATGGCTTCCACACTCACATTGGGTCTGGGTGAAACAGGGCTCTAGATCGGGTTATCAATGTGGAATCCTCCGTTCTGTTCACTGGCTCCCCATCTCCTTCAATCAGGACTGAATACAACATGTCCCTATAGAGCGTACCAAAATCTCCTTGAGGGAGCGTCAACATATGCGTCACGTGGTATAGCGGCCGCTATACTTGTTGGTTTGTTTACATTGAGCGACAATCCGGTGTGCTTGTATACAGTACGTTCCTTTTTTTAAAGTGACCTCACAATTGCTCAGTAAATAAGTGCCACAGCAGGTCACGTCGAGGGAATGAGCCAGAAAACTGAATTAGATTTTCAGCTTTCCAGCATGGAGACGGCATCAAGGAACCCACATTGACGAGTTTACAAAAAGACGTAGAATGGCTTGGATCTCGGCTGTACGGCGCACGGGGCCGTACGAGACATAACGCTCAACAAAGTATCCAAGCACATAGCCGTGTTTGTTCAGGACATTTTCCTTGTCCTTGTAAGGTATTTGGGCCTGACATTCTTTCTATCCATCCTGGTGTTGTTTCACTATGTTGTCGCCAAGAACAAGCTCCATTTACAAAAACACACCACCGTCACTCTATTCTGAGTGATGTGGCCTAGAGTGTATAAAGCCCGGCCACAAGAAGGCCGTTGCTAGCTTTTCAGACGCCGCCCCCCCCCCTCTTGGTGACGTACACGTTTTTACACCCTATACTCACACATCAGTGCATCTACAGCAAAGTTCTCCATTCATTGTCAATAGGAATTTAATGTTTGTGTAAGATGAAAATCTACATTAATAGCTGAATATATATAGCCCCTCAAAAATGTTATCAAATCGTCTCGATCGGGTTGAAACCTCATTATAACCTTCTTTCCTTTCAGGATTCTGTGAAACGAGGGGCGCTCTTGTCATCGTACATCCATTTATGTTAGCAGACATTGCTACATAAGGTACATACGGTGGTACTCTATTGGCCAAGCGCTCGTTTACATATGACGTAAGTTTTCCCTTCAATGTCAATGGCGTTTCATGTTTTGATGTTTAATTTACATCATATTTAGCGGAATCATCAGCTCTTATCATGACACATCATCATGCATCATCTCATACTATATTGCCTGTGAATGGTTAGCCGATTTGCGCGTTTACATAATTATGACGTACATTTTCCCTTCAATGTCAATGGCGTTTAATGTTTTGATGTTTAATTTACGTCATATGTCGCGGAATCCTGGCGCCATTTCTCTGTTCATTGTCAATGGCAAATCTTGAGACGTGTGGGGACAAAAGCGGTTTATAGAAGGTGCTATAGCGCCCCTTAAAATAAGGTGCTGTATGGTTATCGATTGAAAAAGATGCAGGTTGATCTGTGTGAAAACAGTAAAACTCATCAATATTTTCACTTGACAAATACACTGGGGTGTAACAAGAGGAATTCATCTTTCATTTGTATTTGTTCAAAATATTCAAAATATAATGTTGACAAAATGCACAATGCACATGCATGCTCATTAACCTTTTGATTTCTTTTTTTAAAATAAAATAGCCTGAGATGGCACGCCTCATGTTTCTGATAGGTACCGTACTACCGATCTACCAAAAAAAAGGTCTTAAAAAGATTTTAAAATGGCATTTTAAAAATCGAACACTGAAAATGGAAAATGGCACGTTTTCGTAGAATGACCCAACAGTAGCCGATGTACAAGCTGCTTAAAGCAAACATCAAAGGTCCACAGACTTTGCTGCCACATCCCGTCGTCCCACACAAAGGCCCAGGGAGATAAGAGGTTTCTGCCCGACAACAGCAAAATGGTCCTAATGCAACTCAAAGTGGGGGTCCTTGAAAGAACAAATGAGCGGCACCCTGATGAACGTTGGCCTGAAAGTTTGTCCGGAAGAAATTGTTACGTTGCAGTAAAAAAAGGTAGTCCATATAGGCTTGGCTTACACTTGTGCGCACACACAAAGCCACACGTTGGAGCCGCTCGCCACAAAAAAAAAGGAAAGAAGGTTGAGCTGTGAGTAGAAACCGAGGGTCACTGAGGTTCCATGTCCGCTTCCGCCTCAGTCTCCGCGTCCAGCTCATATGCAACGTCGCCCTGGAGCTGCTGCAGGATCAGACCTCCATCCTGGGCCGTGTTGTAAGAGCCACAGCTGCCGCATTTCAGGCCCAGAACGTGGAAGGGCACCGTGCCGCGAGCCAGGCAGTTGTTGCACATGACCTGGACGGTGGCGCCCCGGTACTCGGCGGGCATGGGAGACTGGGCGACGCACTCGTCCATCTCCTCTATCAGTCTGCGGGAGACCTCCGGGGTCAGTGTGGTGTGCATGCACAGAGGGCAGCGGTACCCGCCGGACGCGTGCAAGTCCGCCAGGCACGTTGCGTGCAGGAGGTGGCCGCACGGCATGGGGCATGGGGCGATCCGGGACGAGTGCATGTCCTCCAGGCACACGGCGCAGTTCTGCCGCGACACGTTCTGGACGCACTTGTGGCTCCCGCGCATGTGGGCGGGCAGACACAGGTTGCACGTCTCGCAGTGGAAGTAGTTCTCCCGCGGCCCGATCCGGCATATCCCGCAGGGCTCGCAGTGGTACTGTTGCCTGTCCTTGTCGAACAGGTGGCAGACGTCGCAGTAGTACTCCGCGAACCGCACGCGACACTCCCGACAGGTCTGCTGCGCCCGCTGCAGCGTGCGACACTCCGCGCACTCGACCTCCGTGACCCGGAAGCGGTCCATTTCGTGGTTCTCCTCCGCATCGTGGCACAGTCTGCAGACGTACAGCTTATCGCAGCAGGGCGCCTTTAATAAACATTTGCGTTCGTAGTGCACACAGACGGCAGAGGACGCCATCCCGGTGAATCGCTCGCTGTACTCGGTTTGGTCTCTTTTAACAGAGCTGCCTCCGGTCTGATGACATCACTCTCGCCCCATATGGACTTCCACACAGCTCCATCGTCAGCTTCTTAAAATAATGGCCTAAATCATTTCATTACGCTTTTCTGATACAACTGATACAAAACAAACTGTCACGGTTCGCAGTGAAGGACTGAACCCAAGAGCAGAGCAGAATAGTCTTAAATTAACTTATTTATTCATGCAGAGAAGCATACAGTCAAAGTAAGTAGTCAATTCAAAATGTAAATCCAAAAATGCAATACTTTCAAATGCATAAATAAACCAGAAGTCCGAAAGTTATACAAAGCACAATTAAATCCAAGATACCTTTAAGGAGACCAACATAACAAACCAGGAGTCCAAGGCAGATCACTGGAACAACAATGTATGTACTGACAGTGTGTTTGTGGAATGAGTCCAGTCTTATAGGGAGCAGGGTGATTGCAGAAGTGTTCTCAGGTGTGGAATGGGCATGGCACTGTTGGGCTGAAGAGGGGGTGACAAGGACTGAGAGAGGGAATGGAGAGTGGGAGTGGCTGATGTGGAGACATGGTCTGTAGAGCGACAGACCATGACACAAACGAGTATTCATCTTATTACTTTAATATTGTATTATTTGGAACTATTGCAACTTTATAAATACTACACGTTATGATTATGTCTGGATGGGGTGCCATAGCATGGGGAACGTAAACAAGGAAGATAAGGAGGGCCTGGGCCGTGGCTCAGAGGTCCAGGCACCTTGGCTGGTTAATCCAGTCTGGCAGTGTGTCGCGGGCTTGACTCCCGATCCCGACGGCCCTCACTGCATATCACCCCCCCCATCTATCTCCCCATTTCCTGTCAGCCTACTGTCTGTCCCTCCATAAAAAATATAAAATACATTCACACAGACTTTTGTCATCAGGGGCGTCAATATAGCTGGGGGGTGGAGCCGGGGGAAAGCTCAGAGTTCTCCCAACCGGAATAAACAGTGGCGCTGTGAGCTCGTGGTAGCCCTGGCCTGGACTGAACACTTTTTATTGAACAATGCGGAAGAAACAGGTACTTTTACCCACCCAAGGAGGATTGTAACATCCGTGGCTCTGGGGCGAGCACTTTATATTTGAAATCTGAACATGTATGTCTACATACATGTTCAGATTTAAAATATAAAGTGCGTTAACGTTGACGTTCTAAATGGGAAAAGTGCATAAAACAGGTTGAATTTCCACCATGACAGACGAGCGCCATGTGAACCATGGCTAAATCGTCTCGTGTACGTGATATTAAGTCAACTTTCTGAGGGCGAGTGTTCCAGATGTCCTTCTGATGGATTTGTACGATCGTGTCAATGTATAAAGGCGAAAGCCAATAAAGAAAAAAAGCATTTAAAGGAAGATAAGGAGCCATCTGAATTAGCGGTCACTGGGAAAGGAGAACTGCTTAGTCAAAATACTGAATCAGGGCTGTCTGATTACATTGGTATTCTTGGGGTTAACCTTTTATCTTCCTGGAACACTGGGGGTCAGTCTCCGGTTACCTTCTGAGGCAACTGGACTTACTCTGTAAAGGTGCGTTCAGACTTGAATTTAAAGGTAGAGTAAGTGATTTCACTCAAAAAACCTTAGGTTTCGTTTTTGGCTGTGGGACCTAAGCCTTCGTCCAATCAGGATAGAGAGTCAAAAACGAAACCTAAGGTTTTTTGACCCCCAGGGGTTAACTGGGATACAGGGAGGAACTCCTTATATGGCCAGCACACTCTATAGTAGAGAGGATTATCACAACAAAACCAAAAAATAAGTGATATTTGAATTAAGTGAAATCACTTACTCTACCTTTAAATATTCGCCTCGGTTCGTCCCGATTGTGCTGCGCCAGGTCCCACCGTGCCTGTTCGCAGTGCTCGCGCAACTTCTCGTCTTTGCATTGACTTTGTATGTAACCGCGCCGCTCTAACCATCCAAGTCTGAACGCACCTTTACTCTTACTTTTCATCATTGTCGTATAAAATAAGTCCAAGACATTTAGTTGTAACTATTCATTCTCTCACTGGGGAAATCTCAAAATGTCAAATTTTAACGTGTGAATCAATACATCATCATGGACTAGCTCGCTACTATTGTACATGTTTATTCCCAGGGACGTTTGCCCGCTGGGCTGTGACGTCACATGGGTCAATACGAGAGCCTGCACTGTTTCTTCAGGATTCAGGAACAGTATTGTTATTGTTAGTTTGTGCTATCGATGCATCCTTAGTATCCTAAGATATAACAAAAGTTAGCCCAGGAACTAATCAATCAACAACGGTGCAACTTACTGTCGACTGCCTGCAGAAAAGTTACCGGCCTGACCCCAACGACCGTCTCTCGTATTAGTCGACTCGTATAGATGCCACGAGAAGTCAGCAGAAAAAAGATGATAAGAAGTCTATAAAGTTCAAGTCGGGATTATCACAGACATGTGGACTGATAACAACTACCGTATAAGGTTAGTTGTGTGACGACTGACGATCACGTCATTACATATTCTTCAAACTAACAACTACTGTATAAGGTTAGTTGTGTGACGATCACGTCATTACATATTCTTCAAACTGCGCTTTGTTGATTCAGGGGATTTTCTTGGAACTGTTCTTTCCCATTTCTCTGTCTCTCCAGACAAGTGGTATACTGTTCAGACGAATGTTCAGTTGCTGGCCCAGGGGAGGACTTAATTGGTCCAAAACTACAGCAAGGCTTTGATGTGGGCGGGACTGAACTATCTTATTCTGTCAAGGATGGATACTGCAGAAATTGGTGTACTTAATATACTTGTAATAATTGGTAAACAATAGGTATTGTTCTTTGTTAAATAAGATCAAGCTTTTGTCTTTAAAGATGTACATTTATCTGCACTGTAATGTGTTGCTCAAGGCAACCTGTTCTATGCACAGATATATGTATAGAATTATAAAACATGTATGTGGAATGGCTGGCCGATGGCACAAGGCTCCATAAAGCAGACAGGTCCACAAATACCGTTTTGGGTATTCTATTAGTGCTGTTGCTATATGACTCCTTTGGCCGCAAAGTGAATGTGCTTTTTGTTAACTTTCATTTGCACCGCAAAAAAAGTTAAGCTTTTGGTCATGCTTCGACACACTGTTGTCATGCTTCACATAATATAAATGGTAAGAAGGAATTCAGATCCCATGCAGGATTCCTGTGACTCACTTTCCCTGAATGCATGCACCTTTCTAGTTTACCTCTCCGAATTATCACAGTGCAAGCCGGCAACAAAATACAAACATACATTATGAGACTGGCCATAACAATTGAGAACAACACATCAAGAACTCAAGGTACTGGCATCTCTCCCCTGCTGTTGTCTCTGACATCAAACCGAACTCCCCTCACCAGTAGTAATAGCATGCCTGCCTTTTAAAGTCTATAGGTTTAGGCAAATCTAGACCCACGAGTTGATGTTGTATGTTGATGTTGCATTTACCTATACTGCAGTGGTTCCAAGTGGGGTCCAGGGACCCCCAGGGGTCCTTGAGAGAGTTCCAGGGGGTCCCCAGCTAAATGATAGTTTGGAAACAAATGGACCCTCATGGGTCTGTATCTCTGAGAGTGTACAAATGGAACCAAATGGACCCGTTTGGTTCCATTTGTACACTCTCAGAGTTAAAATACAAATTGGGCTCATGGGGAGATAGAAATGCCATTAAATGGGGGTCCGTATAGCCTAATGTATGTCAAACTGAGGGTCCTTGGGAGAATGTAATGCACATTGTGTAGCACTTTGGATAAAGGTGTTACATAAATGACCCATTTACCATTCAATATGAATTGAATCCCACATGTAATATTCCATGGTAAGAATTGGCAAACAAATGTCTAAATCGGGGAGAAAATTGAAAAGGGGAAGGGAAAAAAAAGGAAAAAAAGAGAGGACGATGTTCATTTTGCAGTTGTATTCAAAGTTGTGTTGCAAAGTTTAACTTTGCCGTGAGACAACCAGACGCTTTTACAGTGTTAGATTGTGGGTTTACGCTTTAGTTTAGTTCAGTGTTTATCTCATTGTTTGAAACCCAGTTTGATGTGCATTAGGCCACGACGGACCCCAACTTGATGCAATTCTTCATCTATGGGACCCCAATCTACACTGTAAAATCCTCAGTGTTAATTTAACAAATTTAAGTGTACAGATGGTCCCCACCCACACCAGACGCTGGGAACCAGGGATTTATATTACACCTCCCTGCCGGTGAGCCGCTGGTTTGTGCCGTTCGGTGCGTCGGAGCTCTCACGACTCGCTTATCTATATATGAAGGTCAGAAGGTGTCACCCACAAGGGGGAAGGATAGAGGGGAAAAGGACATTCAAATCTCACAGCTGGTCCAGATTCGATGTCACTGGTGTGGGAAGGGCAATACAATTGGAGAGATGAAGGGGAAAAGGTCTTGGAGACGGGTACAGGGGAGGGATGAATGGGTGGATGCTTTAGCTGCGGGGCAGTCTGCACATTTCACAATGTTCTGTGCCCGGCTGGTTCATGAAGGTGCAGTGGGGGCACGACCATACGGCCGAAGAGAAGGCGGGGGAAGGTGCTCCGCTGCACAGCTGCTCGATGGTGACCCACTGCTCGGACCTCTTCCAAATCTGTGCCAAGCCCTCGCTGGAGGTCTTCACCGCGTCCAGCAGCCGACCAATGCTGTTCCTCGGCACGACCTCGTTGGTGGCCAAGAAGAGGAGCAGGTGGAAGTCGGAGACGGTGTTCAGGAACGAGGAGGAGCCCTGGGCGAGGTACGTGGCTAAACTGTCGTAGTCTTGCCTCTCTCCCTGGGCATTGCGGTTTTCGATGGGGAAGCCATGTGAGGAGGAGAAGGTGTACTGCGGGTCCTTGGGAAACGTGGTGGGGATATCGATGAGAAGATACTCCACCGGAAGAGGCTGAGCAAGAAAGGTGACATCATTTCCAAACTTGTCTTTGTCCTTGTAGAAGACATCCGGAACATACTGCTCGGAACTGGACTCTTTGGCATAGCCCAGCTCTGGAGCATCTCTGCAGGGCAGTAGGCACTCGTCTCTCACCAGAGCCATGCACTGGTTGGAAACCTGATAGCCCTCGAAGTGCACCTGGTTGTCTGGACCGCCTGTTGCCACCACTGTGACAAATTTAGATCCAAAATGGCCATCTCTTGAGAGCCTGCAGGGGTTTGGATGTTGATTCTGGAGGAATCCAGCCGTGATACACTCCTCTGCACTAAGGAAGTACGAGTCTTTGTTCCTACTGTAGCAGACAGTGCCTCTTCTCATATCCTGGGCGATCAAGTCAGTGAAGATCCAGCCCATCTTGCACAGGCCCAGCTTGGCAGCAATCTGCTCCACAGCCGCGGCGTTGGGGTCCTCCAGCAATTCGACACTGTTCTGTGTGCCGTTCTGTGGGGGCTCGTAGATCGCAGCCACTTCGGCACGTATACTCAGAGGGATGTCTTTGTGCTCGGTGTACCTGCCGTACAAGTATCCAATTCTTTGGTTAGCCGTGCTCCTCCAGAAGTTCAGGAAGCGCTCTGCAATGGTGTGGTTCTCAAACATGATGTTGTCCACGTGTCTGTATTTTTGTCTGTTGAGGGTGATGGCACTGGGCTGGCACTTGGTGCAAATGCCCTCTGGCCATGGAGGGTGTCCCTCACAGCCCACTTTGATCTTACAGCTGATGTTCTCTAGTGCTGCAAACTTCCCTTTGTCGGCGCCACCAGTCATCTTACGGATGTAGGCATGGAATGACATGTGCTTGACTGGGGGGTCGAGATGGTTCAGATAGTCCTCATCGAAAGGCTCCAACGGTACGCAGTGCACACACTTTCCGAGAGCGCTGTGTCGACACAGCTGTGAATCTCTGTTGCGGTAGATCCTGCCGTCCTGCTTGGCCAAATACTGGTCGATCTCATCTTCCTGGATCTGGGAGCAAGGAGTCAGGGACGAAGATGGAGCAGACCTCTCTGGAGACCTCCTGGAGACCTCTGGGGAACCTGAGGGGAAAAGGAACAGCATGGTGCCATGCTGAATCCGAAGAAAACCGAGGGTCTTGTTCTGGGATAGGATCTCGCCAGTCTTGTCCCGGTTTAGGTAAATGGAGAACCTGAAACCGTTGCAATTGGAGCTGAACTCCTTTTCCACCTTCCTCAAGAAGGCAGCTGTAGTCTCCGTCCTAGTAGAAATAATTCTCTTCATTCCATCAGGGGACTGTACCCGAACGGTAATGTTTTCCACCATATTCATCTATCTTTCCGCACGTCTTCTCAAAATAAGTCAGGGTCTAGCTGCCTTATATTGGCTAACCAGAGCTAGAGGGTTGTGAGCGATACGAGTGACATCGCGCACACACACACAACACAACCTGTTGCCATGCATGCCCAACGGCTGTGATTTGCGCAGGCCATATACGACTAAGACTATAGAGTGAACAAAAGAAACCCCATAGTCCAGAATTCATATCAAAGGGAGCTGTTCACCCCATAGATATTAAAAGAATAGATGCCTCATTGGCCGCTGCAGTTTGTTGGAGTGATGTGTGTTGAAGGAAGGAGGGGCGGAATAATTTATACATGGGAGAGGAAGTACGCCAGAAGTGTGGTATAGGCACGTTACTTCACGCGGCCACTCAAGTGATTGCTGGCCAATCACAGCGCATCTTTTCCGGGACGCTTATACTCTAAGGATTCACCAGGGGGGGGACGGACGCACGTTCATGCTTCTGCGGGGCTTCGCAAGGAATCTCGGCAAAGTCTGCCCCCTCTTGAGCACATACACTCCAGAGCCGGAAAAGGCGGTGTCTATACGTTTATATGTCTGTGAATCACCCCAGCACATATGCCTGCTCTTGGGTGATGATGTCGCCGGGCCCTATCGCATGCGCAGTAGTGTCCGCAGGGTGTCTATATGCATGCACAGTGCCGTCCTTTATTTGTCTGTCATGAACTACCCTCCACACGCAAGCTCGTGATTCGAGCCCATTGGTCCAAGCCAGTTTCGCACGTTCAAACAGCTATGGTTAAGTTACAGTACCAGAATCAGCTACCAGGGCATTGGGATTATTGTGCTATATATTGTATTATACACGGACCCTCAGTTTGATATTACTTTGACCTCTGGGACTCCAACTCATCAGTGTTTTTTTTTTCTTATATATTTGTTATCCCACGATTTTTTAACCCATTTTTCACCCCTGTGCCAATCGTCTACTGTGATCCTGGGCTCTACATACCCGCCGCCAACCTGGGGAGAGCAACGGACTTAACTCATGCTCCTAAACTTCTCATCAGTGTTAATGAAGTAACAATCGCACTCTCGAGTTACAGACCCTCCTTAAAGGGGGTTCGGGGTAAATTAAGTATACTGTATATGTATGCTCTGGGACATGGTCGGCAATAAAGTGAAGTATACCTGATTTGTTTGAAGTTGAACATGCACGCCTTGCACGGTATATCATTTTCAGACTGAAATGTAGCTACTTCTTATTCATCCCCAAAATGAGTGGATATCAGAGGTTTTGTAGCAATTTGCAGCATATGCATAACTATTGGGCCTTAAATGTCATTTAAAGAATATATGTTTTCGGCCCCTCTTTGTTTGTACATTTTAATGTAAATATAAAATCTCACTTGTGTGAATTGAGGGCGCTCATATCATCACATTCCGTGCTCAGCCAATCAAATCATCACAAATGTCAGTTTTCAGTATTAACCACTCCCAGTGTCCCCCTTCCCCTCCCAGTGACCTGTGGCGTTCCACAAGGAGGCATACTAGGTTCTTCACTGTTCCTAATATATGGAAATGAACATGACATCAGCTTGTTCCTGTTCGCAGATGACTCGGCTCTGCTGGTCTTGGACAGGGAAAGAATTGCAGGTTGAAAAAGCCTGTAGAACTGAACTAGAATGTAATCCACAATCGGTGTATAGCGATATGGATAAAAGCCATTTAAAACTCATTTAACCACTGCTCATTTTGCTATAGAGTACAGAAACCTGCAATGGACCTGGTCCACAAGATACGCTACACCACAATGTACACTGTCAAAGTAGTTCACAAACGTCAATGCGGTGCACAATCACAACACAACAGGGGGCTCCACTAATCACATTCAACCTAGATTTGGCTCAAACAAGTGGTTCAATTAGTTCTGCTATGCCACAAAAATGTACCAACAGTCTTAAAGGAGTGTAAATCCCCTTCTTTAAAACCGCTCTAATGTAGCACTTACAGGTGGCTGCAATTCGAACTTAACTGGCCGCTGTAAAACGTAAAAACCTACAACTTACTAAGGCTGCACAATATATTGTTATCGTTATTGAGGTATGAACATGCGCAATATAGCCTATCGCAAAAAGGCAACAGTATCGCGATATATAAAGCCAGCGACATCCCATCCATGCTATAGTTTTCATTGTTGCTACACTTAGAATATCAAATAACAAGTGTGTGAACCCAATGGCACTTACATTTAAGAGTGATATTGACTTGTTATTATGCAGTTTTTTTTAAATGTTTAGTTTTCAATATTGCAATACTTAAAATATAGAATATGAAATTGTAACAGTAATATCGTATAATGTATCGATATCGCAATATTTGGCATACATTCCGAGATATGTGATGTTGTTCATATCGTGCAGCCCTACTTGCTACCTACCTAACATATAGATAAAGTGACAGGCGAGACCATTTTATACTACTCAAGGATATATGAAACATGCTCTTCTCCAGATAGACAAACTACGGCCTTGTTAATTGAAGTGCAATCATGCACACTAGTCCTTTTGAGGTGCCGGTCAAACTGAAAACATAAAGAAGTCGCACAGGTAAAACAAGACAAAACAAACAAATAAATAAAAGAAAAAAAGATAAAATAAAATAATGTTGGCACTCGTAATTATCATTTCTCTTATGTTGAGGTTGCTAGTGCTGCTGACATCTGTATCTGCCTATATTGTAATGCCTTATTGCACAACCGAAAATGACAAAACTCCCCCAAATCCACGCTCTGAACCAAGGCTCCTGTGTTGCAGGCAAGATTTTTTTACCAGGGTTTCTTTTCCACCAGTAGCCTACTGTATCCAGCATCAGACACAACCCCTCTCTGGACTATAACCAGTTTCTGTCTACCTTACAGAATGGTGCAAAGACACCGGCCCAGTAGATATATAGACATTACTACGGCTGTCTGTCTTGCTGAATGGACATTCATTCCCACTTCCAATTACCTTTATGTTTGGATGCATGATAAAGGAGAGTTCGGTCAAACTTTGCATTTCTTCCTCTCTAAGAATAACTCATTTTCTAACTTCAGTTTCTTCTTTTCCTTTTGGCTTTTCCCTTCAGGGGTCGACCACAGTGAATCATCTGCCTCCCTCTCACGCTGTCCTCATGCCTCCTCTTCTTTCACACAAACTTCATGTCCTCTTTCAATACATCCTGGAACTGCCAGGCCTCCTCCCTGGCAGTTCCACTTCAGCATCCTTCTACCGATATACTCACTGCCCCTCCTCTGTACCTCCTATATGTACTCCAAACCATCTCAGCCTGCATGGCCTCTCTGGCTTTATCTCCAAAACATCCAACATGTGCTGTCCCTCTGATGTACTGTACTCGTTCCTGATCCTATCCATCCTTGTTACTCCCAGAGAGGACATAAACATTTTGGTCTCTGCTACCTCCAGCTCCGCTTCCCGTCTTTCCCTCAGTGCAACTGTCCCTAAACCATACAACATAGTTGGTCTTGGTCTCACCACCATCTTGTACACCTTCCCTTTCATTCTTGCTGATACTTTTCTATCACACATCACACCTGACACTCCGTTCTAATTCGGTCTCACCTTTCCTGCTCCAACTTAAACTATAGCCTCTCCCACTCGAACCTTAATCAGACTAGCTCCATACACTGTTCAGATGACCAGCTGTCCACTGCCAAGCTGCTGTACATTGAATTAGGCCACCTTCTGAGGCTCATCCCTACTTCCTCTAATTTCTGCCTTTTACCTCTGCTCCTCTGATCTCCAGCCATCTACAGTAGTAGTAACTTTATTAGATAGCTGTAATCATCCCTCTCAGTGATTATACATTGAGTGTGAGACAGCACTTGCCAATCAATCAATAGTGGGGATTGGGCAACATTCAGCACGGGGCCCAACTTTGGCACAGGGGATGGTGATCACTGGCACACTAGCCTTCCCAGAAAACCAAATGACGTCCTCCGGTGACGTTCAGGACTAGGCCAGATCACAGCCCATATGGGGATGATCTTTACATCATTTCCAGGACGTCTTCCGCAGTTGAAATGATATAGATTTTTCTGGGACAGATCTATGACTAGTCTTGGTTTGACTTGATCTGGCCCCAGTCGAGACGTCACTAATTTGTCCAGGTCCTGACCGTGCTTGCTGGGTTGGTACCCAGGCTTTCATTTTCGTCTGCGCACAAAATGATACTGGCATTAAAGTGTGTAAGAGAGCGTTTCTTTTTTCTCCAGATAACTTGAGTCCCCTCACATCTATACAAATTACATTACATTTTGCACATAATTCTACATTTATCAAACTTTTAACTCTGGCTGGGAGATATGTGGGTTATTGCTGTAGTGTAGTCTGTCATTACATCCTGATGTGAATGGAGAAAAAAAGTATTGTTGTTATATATAGCGTATAGTCTACAATCCCAATCTGTTGGAAATTTTAAATGTGTATGTGGCATAATTAGTCTAAGCTAATAAAAAACTCACAGACTTGTGTGAAGCGAGGGGCGCTAGCGCTTTTGCTTTGTTTACAGAGGTGTAGGCCTTTTGCTTCTTTCCTTTTTCCATTCTGGGTCCTTTCTTTCTTGCTGTGTGTTGTCATGGTGTTGTGCGGCATGTGAGTCATGCTTTTATGCTTTCCTGGCCAGTGCGTGAGTGCGTGCGTGCATGCGTGCGTGTGCTGAAATCAGTGGCATTGAGACAGGAATTGACATGGATGAATCATTCCAATCGTAAATGTAGTGTGGCGACGCTGGTGCTTCTTCATATTTTCCAGCTGATTGAAACTCGTATCGCACTGTGTGCAGTGGTATGGTTTCTCTCCGGTGTGTATGCGCTGATGTCTCCTTAGACTGCCCAGCTCGTTGAAGCTCGTGTCACACAGCGTACAGTGGAAGGGTCTCTCCCCACTGTGGATGCGCTGGTGTGTCCTCAGGGTGCCCGACTGGCTGAAACTCTTGTCACACTGGTTGCAATGGTATGGCTTTTCTCCTGTATGGACGCGTTGGTGTATCCTCATACTACCCAGCTCATTGAAGCTCTTGTCACACTGTTCACAATGGAAGGGCTTCTCTCCCGTGTGGAGGCGCTGGTGAGTCTTCAGGTGACCCAGCTGGCTGAAAGTCTTGTCACACTGATCACAGTGGTACGGTCTCTCTCCGGTGTGCACGCGCTGGTGTGACTTCAGGTGACTTAACTGAGTGAAACTCTTGGCACACCGCGTGCAATGGAAGGGCTTTTCTCCTGTGTGGACGCGCTGGTGTGCCTTCAGATTACCTGACTCTTTGAAGCTCTTGTCGCACTGCTCGCAGCGGAAAGGCACTCCGGCGTGGAGACGCTGGTGTGACTTCAGGTGATTGAAACATCGTAAGCCATTGTCGCATCGTTTGCAATTATGGCTTTTCTTTCCCGTGTCAGTCGGCTGATGTGACTTTACTTGAGTTGAAGTCTTAGATCTCGCTTGGTGTGTGTCTCCTTGTTTCTGGCTGATTACAGAGCTAGAGTTATTTGCTGGCGGGCTGCTGCTGCTGAGGGGATCTGTGCATTCATCATTGTGTCCGTTCAGCATTGGACAGTAGAGGTCACTGTGGCTGCTCTGCATGTGTTGATGGAGGAAGAGCTGAGGCTTATGACTATACTAAAGGACAGTTGTGAAAGAGTCGGCCTTGTATTATGATCTCTCTTTCCTCCCTGCCTCTATATCAATCTGTTCTGTTCTGTCTATTGCTGTTCACTCCCTCGATCTCCGCTGTGGGTTTCTATCACTCTGGATATCTGCGTATAATGTCCTGCTCAGATAGCTAGAAATAGAATAGAAATAGAATCTTTACACCTTATGTACGCTATGCATATAGTCTGGTCGGATGTTCAACTCAAGACAAACTATTGCCATGCACGCATGCTATATAACAACCACGATTTGTGCAGGAGCCACTGCAGTGCATCTGAAAAGAAAGATGTGGTTCTTTGGACCCCTGTTGGAAAACAAGTGACTTGACACCGTGTTATCTCTTGGTCATTTTCTGAGATCAACCTTAGTTCAATTTGAGTCTAATTGTTTCAATAATTTGCTGTTATGTAGAACTGTCATTACTACTACACGCTGGTAATCATTTTTCATTTTATCCTAAATGTAATAGTCTGTTGTTGTTTTTTATCTCATTCTCGTTCCAGTGTAAGTGAGGGTTGGTGCTGTCATGACTAGTGACCTGGAGTCAATCCTGTCACTCCTCCTGCCGGCATCATGCTCTGCCCCCTGCTGAGGTCACTGTTGCTCCATCAAATCCTGAACTTGTTGATAACCCCTGTTAATCATCATGACCTGTGTCAGGTGTTTAGTAACTTCGCGTCACCAGGCTTTCCACCTCGGAGGAAAAAGCCTGGTCTGTTACAAAATCTCTGTGTGATCCGGTCGGGAGCAGATGATTATGTTACGAAAACATAGGCTCAATCACGCCTTCTGCCTGACGGAGACAATAAACGCGGTAGGCTATAACAGAAATGCACACAGATTCAAATGTTACTTACAGAAAAGCTTGTGTAATCATTTTGTGCGCCTTGTGCGGCCGCGCCATCCTTAAACAGTATAGGTAGAGAGGCCGCCTGGGGTGCAGATGGCCCCAGGTTCGATTCCCAGCCCCGGCGATGTGTCAAGACACTATACTGCACTCACGTCTGATCACTTAGTTAGGGCTAGTTAGTGAAATCTGTGACCAATCTGCAAAATAAAATGCTTACCAATAACTTTCTTCACAAATGTGTTCATAAAGTTGTCTATCACTCCTCAATTCCTCCAACCCAACTCCTTGCAAAGCTGAATGTTGGATCCTATATCATTAACAACCTCTGTGCTGGCAAAATGTACAAACCTTCATTCTGCTTGGTGCCGGGTCAAACTAGGGTTTTTTCATGATTCTGAAAGCATTTGTTTTGCACGAAAAACACTCCAATACCGTCATCACAAATGTGACGAGGTCTGGTCATCATCACATTTGGAAAAGTGGCTATGGCCGTTTTTTAGCCATTTTGTGAAGAATTGTATTGGTAAGCAATTTTAGCAGATATTGTTCACAAATGTCACTAACTAGCCCTATAACTAACTTGGACAGCTATCAGCTGGTTGAAGCTGTAAACTGAATGCATTCACTCATTCTCACTCAATTGTAAATGAGGGTTGGTGCTGTCATCTAATTATAAGAACATGTTTAGGTTAGCCACTAGGTGGCAGTAGAGGCCTTCAAATTGGATATTATTGCAAGCAGTCCACTGGAAATGTCTAGGATTGCCTGTGACTGTTGTATTAGCCTGTATAGCTGCTTATTATATAGGTATATTTCTTTGTGTGTCACCCTTAGGATATTTGGTTAATGGTTGTGGTTTATCAGTTCATCTGAATCCAAGTATCCCATTTAGGATACCTGACAACACTTTGCTCACTTCGGCCCCTTTTCCACCGGCGTTGAACCGGTTCGGTTCTCTCTCTCCCCCCCCCCCCCCCCCCCCCCACCCCCCTAAAAGTTGGTTCACAACTGGAACCAAAAGATGTAATACCGGTTCCATGAAAGCTCTGGAGTTTCAATAAGAATCTAGAATGGAACCAGTTCTAGAACAAAGGTTATTTTGGTGGAAAAGGGGCATAATAGAGACACAGACATAATATCTGGGTGGGGTCACTCATTTCCAACTTGCATCATTCCAAGTAGGCCAGTGACCAAGGGGCACCTCTCTATAGTTATTCTAAATGCAAATGAAATAGGCTATACTGCACTTGCGATTAGTATACCTTAGGACTTAGGAGAAAGGCTTTGGCCATTACATTTGGTGTCAATTATGTTCAAATAATGTGCAAATTAAGTATTGCTTTGCTTTCTATCCAATAAGAGCTGTAGTCAATAGTTTTTGATTTAACAACATACAAACTTCTATGTCTATAAACATACATTTAAAACGTCCTTTACCTTCATAGTAACCACACGTATATATGCCATAGGAGTACAACAAGTACCCCCCATTCAAGAAACACTCCAAAATGAACCGCAAAGAAAAACAACAACTTTGTTCCCCCTTTAAAGTGTTTTATTTATTAAATCATTGACATTGGGTTGAAATCTGACATGTTAGACGAGTGTGGTCACTGTCACTTGTGAGGTTGCGTGCGTGCGTACAGATATTACTATACTTGTGAGGGCCACATGTCTCCACAAATACAGTAGAATTTGAGAAATAAGACGTTGTGAGGATGGGTTTCCTGCTCCTTTACAAGAGAAATAGTTAGGCTTACAATAACAATTATAGGTAGAGATTCAAGGTTGGGGTTACGGTCCTTTAGGCATTCAGAGGTCAGGTTCAGGAGTTAGGGTTGGAGTTATGCCCGGTTTATACTTAGTTAATAGTTACACGCCAGTGTCATGCACTGAAAATAGCAAAGTTCACAAGGTCACCACAAGTTACTGTGACATGCGTCGTGAGCTTGTAGATCTGCTGTAGATGTGTGTGTGCCCCCACGCCATGCACGTGCAATTTAGGTATAACTCCTGGCTTTAGTGTCAGGATTAGACATTTTAGACGTTTGGTTATACGGTTAAGATAAGACATTTAGGTCTGCTAACCATTTCATCCATTGTGTGGTCTATACGTTGCGCATGTCGCGCAGGGAACGATTATCGATGCCCTCCTAGAAATAAACACGCTACTGGTTCAGGGGTCCGGGTGTGCGCGAACCGGAAATAGCATCTCTACAAGGTACACAATATCTCGAAGATCTGCTGTTTTCGACCCTGCCCCACAACAACAACAAAGTATAAATCAGGCTTTTAATATAACAGGGTTTAAAAAAATAACATTCGTGAAACATGTATTTCTGTCCACACAAATAGTATTAGAATATGTGCCATGCATGCGTGTGCTCGTGTGTGTGTGTGTGTGTATTGTCTACGTGAGGCCGTGCACGTTTATGTATATTTGCCTATAAGCACATATGTTTGTGTGTGCGTGCGTGCATGCGTGCCCTATAGCCCGTGCGTGCTTGTCTGATGCGCGTGGCCTTAGCTTAGCTTAGCAGTAGTGGGCGCTAGCTCTAGCTTAGCAGTAGCGAGGCGCTGCGCTGTGCCGTGTTGGAGGCCCAGCTGATCGATGCCCTTTCATTATTGCACTGCTCGCTGGTAGCTTCCCAGTAGTGCAACAGGGAAAGAGTGTCGAGCAGAGAGCGCGACAGCACAGGACGTGTCCCTCCTACTCCAGAACACAGGGTGGCGCCGCGCCGATGAACCACGGATCATCATCATCATCACCAGCCCCACCCGTAGAGGGCTCCATCTATACCGCTGCTGCATATCCTATCCACACTTTTCCTGGGCTGTGTGTGCTCCATTTCCTGTCGATTTGATCCAATGAAAGCCAATGAAACTGGTCAGATGACCAATGATATCCAATGAAATCAACAGGAACTGGAACACACACAGCCCAGGAAAAGTGTGGATATATACAGCCCCCAGCAACCATGCCCCGCGAGGCATATTAGCTACACTATCGTATAGCTGTCGGGCAGAAACCTTGTATCTCTCTCTCTCAACGTTTATTATGCATTTTGTTTTTCGTACATTAATGCCCTATTTTGGTCGTACAAGAGTATAGCGGAAGTATAGCTTATCTACAAAGCGATGCATTGTGCTCTTGTGGATCTGCTATTTTCTCTACTGTTGAAGCAATTTGACAGTGCAAGTGTTTAAGTGTGTCAGTGGGTTTCATAACAAATGAAAATAATTAACGAGAGCTTGTAGACAAAAGAACTGAGACATTGGTTATTGTTTTTGTTTTGCATGCCTAAAAATAGGTTTAGGGGCGGCTATGTTTTACAGTCTGCGTTTTGGATATACAAGGTTTCGACCCAATTACCGGCAACAAATTCATAACCATTATAATACAATAGCCACAAAACAAACACAAACAAACGCATTAATCGCATCAATCAAAATTATAGTCAACCTACCTTTCTACTAGGGCTGGGCGATGTGCAACAAAATAAAACATAATTGATCAAATATTGCAATATCGACATCGTGACGAAAATATAAAAGAAATACATGTTTCAAACATTTTAAAATAAATTGCAAGAAATAGCCGATCTACAAGCTCTCATGGCGTTGCAATGGAGTGCATGCCTTTTGTCCGACGGGGCATAGGTCCGATCCATTGGTCCCATCGACTACCTACCCCAAACCCTCACCCTAACCATAACCGCGAGCACGGGGCAGCACACCTAAACCTAACCCCAAACCCTCACCCTAACCATAACCGCGAGCACGGGGCAGCACACCTAAACCTAACCCCAAACCCTCACCCTAACCATAACCGCCAGCACGGGGCAGCACACCTAAACCTAACCCCCAACCCTCACCCTAACCATAACCGCGAGCACGGGGAAGCACACCTAAACCTAACCCCAAACCCTCACCCTAACCATAACCGTGAGCACGGGGCAGCACACCTAAATCTAACCCCAAACCCTCACCCTAACCATAACCGCGAGCACGGGGCAGCACACCTAAACCTAACCCCGAACCCTCACCCTAACCATAACCGCGAGCACGGGGCAGCACACCTAAACCTAACCCCAAACCCTCACCCTAACCATAACCGCTTGCACGGGGCAGCACACCTAAACCTAACCCCAAACCCTCACCCTAACCATAACCGCGAGCACGGGGCAGCACACCTAAACCTAACCCCAAACCCTCACCCTAACCATAACCGCGAGCACGGGGCAGCACACCTAAACCTAACCCCAAACCCTCACCCTAACCATAACCGCGAGCACGGGGCAGCACACCTAAACCTAACCCCGAGTCGGACCAATGCTCTGTCGAACCAATGGTCCGTCGGACCAAAGTATGCCTCCCGTTGCAATGTGATGTGTTGTTAGCTTGTAGATCGGCTATTAGCAGAATCCAAGATGATAGCTGATATCAATATAATATGATATATTGTCCAGCCGTACATTCTACACCAGGGGGCAGTAAAGAGCCATTATGGAAAACGGTGTGTGTTAGCTTCACTCTGTCTGAATGGAATCATGCAGGGCCATTTTTATTGTTTCATGGTTAAACCAACACTGTGTTGTTGTTGTTTTTTTTTTGTTTTTCGTTTTCTCAAGTCATCATCCCCGCCAAGTGGGTGTTTGTGGAATCAGATAATCAGATCATTTTGTAGTTCTGCTTTGGTGATATTGATTCCATGCATTTTTAAGAGTCATGCCATTCAAAATGACATTGTTGAGAAATGTGAATTTACTGGAGTGATATGTGCTCCTTTATAGCCTTCGCAATACAATTCTCAGTGTTCATTTATCTCTTTGAATACCCCTCAGAGTTGAATATACTCTAAGACTATAGTAAGTGATATTCTTTGGGTCAAGTAGAACTGTTTCTTTTTTTGTCTTCTTTTTATTTTAATGCTGCTTTGATATTGCCTGATAAAACACATTGAAGATGATTAACATGTTTGGTATCATTCTTCTCAGCACGAAATTGTTCCACAGTATACTGTATCAACATATCGGACCCAAATGCTCTGATAGAAATCAACGCTATACATGCAGGGGGTCTCCCTGTCTCTAAAATTCCTTTTTAGGTGGGTCACCAATTTAATCCCAAACAATCATCATACACCCCTTTAAATGAACACTGAACAGTGAGTATTTTGACTGTGTTCAGTTTGCGCACAGCACTTTACTGAGGTTAAGGTTAGGAATACGTTTAGGGTTAGGCATAGTTTTACTGAGGTTTAGGAATAAGGTTTAGGCTTAGTTTTACTGATGTTAAGATTAGGAATGAGGTTAGGTTCAGGCATAGTTTTACCAAGGTTACGTTAAGGAATAATGTTAGTTTTTAGCATAGTTTTACTGAGGTTAGGTTTGGAATAGGGTTATAGGTTTAGACATATAGTTTTACTGAGGCAAAACGTTTATGATAGCAGTTTTACTGAGATTACATTTAGGGTTACGTTTAGGAATAAGGTTAGGTTTAGGCATAGTTTTACTGAGGTTACGTTTAGAAATAAGGTCAGGTTTAGGCATAGCTTTACTGAGGTCACGTTAGGAATATATATTTTTTTTGATTGATTGATTGTTTATTTATTTTCGTGTCATGCACACCTTGTGCCCAACCCTCATGGGTTTATAAGACACCATTTCACATTTGCAATTACAGCATGTTTTACAATACATAATTTAAGCATTTTATAGCATGTTTACATTACACAATTCATTATATTACACCTCAGATGTATACAGAGTACTCTGTCTTCTTTCCCAAGCTTGACAAATAAAATCTGCTACAACGAAAGTCCCTTTGGCAAAACATATCTCCATTTTTACATAGTCATTTAAATCTAGAATAAAGTTGTGTTTAGTCATAGTTTAACTGAGGCTAAGTTTAGGACTATGGTTAGGTTTAGGTATAGTTTTACTGAGGTTAAGTTTAGGAATAAGGACAGGTTTATGCATACGGTAGTTAATTTTACTGAGGTTAAGTTAAGGAATAACATACTGTAAGAAATATATGTCATGGAATAGGGGTGGAATTGTATTTGTAAGGGCTTTCAATTCAATTCTTGTGAATTAATCTCATTTGACTAAGACTTCACCCAAATACTTATAGCTACTGAAGTTGTTTTTGTATTTTTTTTTTTCTAGTTACACCTCTAAAGCATGCAAACAATCAGGAAATATACAAAATGATTATTTTAGAGTGGTTGTTCATAAAGTGGGGACCCCCCCATGGGTCCAGGGGGTCCCCAGATAAATTTGATTGTTCACAAATAGCAGATATAACAAACTCACAACACGACTGCTATTTTTGAATAATTTTAAAATAAGTCTCCTTCTGGGGGGTCCCTGGCACAAATGTTTTCAAATGGGGGCCCACTCCGTGGCCAAATATACATCAATTTGGGTGTCGCAAAGGTTTGAGAACAATTGACCTAGACCTAGAGGGTATTAACTAGGGCTGCAACTATTCATGATTCCATTAGAGATCACTCCACTTAACACAGAAGACAGTGTACTGTATACACACTAAGAGCAACCCATAACATGAGCTGTGCACAGAGGAGGATTATGGGTGTGAAACGACAGGTGAAGACTGAACCCTCCAAGTCAAGACCCTATAAGCAATATTGCACTACTCCCTCAACACTCTAAAAAGCAGAGGCAATATCGATAGGGTCTCGACCCAGAGGCCACTCCGCACACAAACACACACAGCGTGAAAAACAACAATAAAAACCACATCGACAAAATCATCAACACCCACCACCACCACAACAAGCCAAGACTAGTCCAGCAGGAGGGGCAGACGTTAGTCCGACGTACCAATTTTTCTTTCATCTACGCCAAAACGTAGCAGATCTACAAGCTCACAAATCGTCACAGCATTGACGCGTTGTGAGCTTGCAGATCTGCTGTGATGCTAACAAATATAAATGGAAACGGATTTTCTCTCAACTTTTTTCCGCACGACATACTGTATCTTAGAGGGGAAAGATTTACATATATGAACTGTAATATGACATACATGCATGGTGTTGTATAAGGTATCAATGTAATTCAGGGGTGATTCAGGGTTACTTAAAGGCGTAGAGAATAAAACATTTGAGAACCAATGCTGTGCAGAGGGTTCTGTGACTCTAACTCTAACTGCGCTCACACACACCAGACACGAAGATACCTGTTCGAGCGGCCTGATTACATACAAAGTCAATGCAAAGACCCTTCTTGGCACGGTGTTGCAATTGAGTGGCACGAACGAGGAGAAACCGGGGCGACGAGTACAAAGCTGTGAGGCGGCGTTTGCCTCACCGATCGCGTCTCGACAACCGATCGGTGTTGATATTGACCGGCCGTGATATCCTCTGCCGATCAGCATTGGATATGTTGTTATTCTACTCTGTGCTATATCCCTGAAGACAACCGGCTCCAACCGACCGGGAACTGGGGTCCATTAATACACTCCCAGAGTTCAATTAACACAGGTGAGTTAACGCCGGGGGTGTCCCTGACTGTGTCCATTTTCCGTTGTATGCCTGCAAACCAAACAAAGACCCTATATGTTGGTGTCTGAGTCAACAAACTGCGTTCCATTTTGTCCCCGACGTGACATCTAACTGAGCGGACGGTCCTACATGTTATATCCTGCAGGAATATACTAAATAATATTTTACATCAAAGTTATAACCATTACATTAACTTGCAAAACAAAAGTAAACATAATCACTTAGGTAACCAGTCAGAAACTATACATGTGAGCACAGATTTGATTTCAACCATAGTTTGAGTTTGAGTAAAACACGTTACCATCTGTCTCTAGTTTTAGAACTGCAGGCAAGGAGTTCCAAAGGTTTGAGCCCTTTACTGAGAGGGCAGACTGTCCGAATGAGTTGTTACACAGTTACCACTTGTTGAGGCTCGTGCACGTTGCTCTACCAGAGCTCAGAAGTCTATCAACCAGTCCAGAGAACAAAGATGAATTAGTACAGTGATTGACAGCATGTACGAAGAGAGAGTTCATAGCCACGAACACGCCAGCAACCAAAATGGCGCGACTCAAACGGTTAGAAAAGAGTTGTTTCTCGTTCAAAACCTTTTCGTCTTTACGAAGCACCCGAGCAAGCCGTTATAGGCGAGCAAGGTGTCATGCTGAGTGGTGTGAGGTTGCATAGAGTGAGAAAGAAGAATCATACAATCATCACTTATCATCAGTGAGTACAATGGGTCACAATGGAAACAAGCCCCCTGGGGCTTTTTCTGCTATCCTTGTAGCGTAACTCTTGACTGTACTACTAACTTTTTAATAAACTATCAATCAATCAAAATTCTCGTCAACACATTACACGGTGGGATGCACAAATGTACAGGCAGATTAGACACACCAACGGACCGACATGCGGAAGCAACGGTCGGACAAGCGGTCGAACATGCGCTGCTCCATGCTTGCGGTTAGGTTAGGGTTTAAGGACAAAGAATGTTTGCTTTCGCCATCTTTGTTGAAGAAGAGTCTGGGCAATTACGATTTAGTCTTACTAGAAGTACTAAGAATGTCTCAATCTTATATTTAGATTTAGTCTGGCTTAATCTAGTCACCTCTGAGGTATAGGTGTCTGGAGGTCAATGATTAAAGTGTGATTACCTTTGAGGGGATTAAGTCCACCCATCAAGCCCATTAGTGTCAACCTAAGACCATCAGATCATGGTCTGATTTTGAATCTAATTGGCTTTGTGTTTCTTATTGTCCTGGCTCTGCTCTAATTGAGAGCAATTTAGAGGTTTAGGATTCAATGGTTTGTTTGCTACCCTGTGTCCTGTAATGGTTTGGTATTGTTTAAGCCTTGTGGAAATGTGGCGTTTAATTTTAAAATCCACTGCTTCTCTGCATATCTTCTTTCCCCCTCTGCAGATTAGACACACCAACAGGACAAGCGGTGGAACATGCGCTGCTCCGTGCTTGCGGTTATACGGTAGGGTTTGAGGTAGGTTGTCGGTCTAATGACAGTCGGACCAATATTATGTCTAAACTAAAGCCTGTACCCATCCTTTGTAGCGTAACTTTTGACTGTACTACCCGTTGACAAACTTTTTAATAAACCATCAATCAATCAACATTCTCGTCAACACATGACACGGCGGGACACATGGCCCATATATGCCCCAACGTCTGATGCAAGGCGGGGAGTCGAGTCGCGTCAAACCAGTGGTGCCGTCGGGACTGTGGCGGGACAATATTGGAGATGGAGAGTTGAGAGACTAGAGAGAAACTGCAGTTACTGCATGTGTAGGGCAGGCTTTATAGCATGCGGCACGCAGCGGCCGATACACACAACGACGATTGCGCAACAAAATGGGAACGGTGCTAGAGAGAGACCACCAGCGACAGTCGGGCAAAATAAATAAATAAATAGACCATATAATTAATTACCCCAAATAGAGCGGGGACATTCAGACCCGAATTACCCCCCCCCCCCCCCTCCAACAAATCAACCCTCCGCAGGTGGTGAACCTGTAGGCCTAACGAGGTGGCATGGCAGCCTCCTACTGTGAGAGATAGGCTACGTAGCATATAGAGACAGACAGACAGACAGACAGACAGACAGACAGACAGACAGGTCAGTTTCATAAAGACGCAATTCTAAACGTCATTCCATTAACTGGGATAACCCTAAAATGAGCACATTGTGCGGAACATTCCAGGTGAACGCCTATAGGCCCTGCTGCTGCTGTGTGGCACTGCGTTTCCGCGTCTCTCCACAGCAGAGGAGGAAGGAGGAGGAAACGCCGGGGTCATTTTAAACAGAAACAGCTTCTATGGAGCCTCTATTATTTCCAGTGGCAGCGACACTGCTCTCTGACCCCATTAAAGGCAAAGACGCTGGAGACCGGGGGCAGATGTGAGAAATTCCGTCGTGTTTTTCTCCCCTCTTGTTTCCCAGAAATTTGCGAGAGAGTCAGAGAGAGAGAAGAGGCCCTCGGCGTTCTGTCAACGCACTGGCCTCTCTCATCTCCTGCCGCTACTTATATGCAATGCTTATTATGTGGTTGCTGTCGGGCAGAAACCTTCTATCTCCATAGTTTAACTTTTTTGTGTGCGTGTTTTTTTTTCTTCGTAAATTAGCACCCTATCAAAAGTAGCAGATCTGCACGCTTGAAAAGCAGCACGAAGCGACACTTTTCGAGCTTGCAGATCTGCTACTTTTGCAAATGTTTTAATTTGAATCCTGAAAAGTAACGGTTTTGTTGGTTTCCATCCATCTGACAGCACGGACGATTATGCAACATTAAACCTAAAATCCCCCGTGTTCATTTGAAGGTGCAGACTTTTAATAAATTTGCATACATTTTTTGTTAAAGTGTTAAAACTCCATAATATTCCTCCATAGTAATCATTGCTTGTTTTGAGTGTTTGCTCAGTAGCTGGAGTCCCCCCCCCCCCCCCCCGTCTCTCCAGCTCTTCAGTAAACACAAAATGCATTTACATGTGAGTTACATTATTAAATGTCTTCCTTTTTTCTTTTTCTTTTTTTTTAAACAAATGGCATCATTCCTGCATGATGTTGCTACAGGTTAACCTTCATATAGGCTCTGTGTCTGGTATTTGCCTGCCAGCACAGTGACGGGGAGAGAGAGAGAGAGAGAGAGAGAGAGAGAGAGAGAGAGAGAGAGAGAGAGAGAGAACAAGCTTATACTTGCTGCAACGTTGGAAGTGGCCATAAACATTCTCTCTTCTCTTTCAGTGATGGAACGCAAAGTGCCTTTACTCAAGTATTGTACTCTTATTGTTTTCCAATATACTTTAAAATGGATATAGTTCACCCACCAAAATTACATTTTTTTTCTATTGATTACTCACCCCATGGAGACTTGAATTCATGGCTATTGTTTTGTCTTTTCCTAATCCAATACTTTGATGACCAGCAGCAGTGGTTCCCTATATGGAGACACAAAAGAGACTATTTTTGCCCCATACAGAACCACTGCTTTGGTCATCAAATGTGGGGGAGGGGGGGAATCCGTGAATTCAAGTCTCCATGGGATATGTGTAATCGATAGAAAAAAAGCAATTTTGTTGGGGGGGGGGGGGGGGAGTATCCCTTTACCTGTACTCCACTAACATCTCACAGGCTTTTTACTCCACTACAATTATTAGAAAATGTTAGATAATTGTGTTACATTGCTGGTTTAGATTATCATTACAAAACGCATACACATTAACCATATTTAAGCTGCATTTGTATATGTCGTGTCTGTAAGCAAACAAGCTTGTAGATCTGACTTCTTTAAAAGATTTAGGGTGTTTTTCACAACATTGCATCTTCTTGGTCTCATTTGACAACACGTCGCTATATAGCCCTCAAGCTCTCTATGCTATTACTGATTATAGTGACGTATAAACCGCGCTATTACACTGATATGTGTGAACATTTGACACACACACACACTCACATCTAGGCTACATGACTGTGACACACACACACACACACACACACACACACACGATAGGTAATCAAGAATGAAACGTATACTACCAAAGGCGGGCCCCTGCTCTCTCTCTCTCTCTCTCTCCATGCTGTAGATCGGGGGGGGGGGGGGGGACCTGCCCTCTGCATTCCTGCAGGAGACCCCACCCCCACCCCGCCAACGACCTGCCACAAATAGGAAACTTATCCCACCCCCTGCCACCCTCCCCCACACCCCCATTTCCCACCCACACACCGTAACGTCCTCACGTCGTCTATAGGATCCGTCAGAGCCGACAACACAACAGAAAGAAAGGCTTTGAAAGGAAAGTTGACGTGTTGTTGGTGGGGAAGGGAGAGAGGGAGAGAGAGAGAGAGAGAGAGAGAGAGAGAGAGAGAGAGAGAGAGAGGGAGAGAGAGAGAGAGAGAGAGAGAGAGAGAGAGGACTCATTTAAAATGCACTGCGCGACCGGTTTGTTAAGAGAGCGTAGGTAGGCTATACACACTTGGAACCAAAAGCTTACATTAGCACCATAAGGCTATACACATATAGCAGGCTATACACACATGTACCCAAAAGGATACATTAACACTATGTAGCAGGCATACACACTGACAGCTGCCTTAGAAGGCTAAATTACAGTTTTTGTTTAATTTGCAGCATTTATTTGATATTGTTTATAGAATAAAATATGTCTGCATGTGATATAGGATTGCACATGTAGCCTACTATATATATATATGTATATATATATATATATATATATATATATATATATATACACACATACTAATAAAAAAAACATTCCAAAATACAGCATGGTGCATCATTATTTTATGATTGAATTAATAATCAATCGCCTTTTTGCGTATGTCATCATAGGTGACGTGTTGAAACTTTCACCCCCAAAAGTAGAGAAAACGGACGACCGATGAGCTATTTTTGAACGACACTTTTGTGCGACAAAGTATAATTTACGATTTGAATAAAAAAAATTGATACACTGTGCGTGTGTATATATAAAAATAAATAAAAAATATATATATATTAAAAACACACTTTAAAAAACATTTGAAGCACACTTCTCGGTCATTCGATTAAACTGAAAAGTGCTCCTCGTCAGAATAATGGAACGAGAAATGAATCAGGCCTATATATATGCGGCCCAACGATATGCACCAATCATCAGGCCTCCATCTTTCAGCAGCAACATGTGAATGGTTGACAGTGTGACTTCAAAGTGGATTGCTCAACCTGACATGTGGGCCGCCTTGCACTAAAACACACACACACACACACACACACACACACACACACACACACACACACACACACACTCACACACACAAGGCCTCTGAAGTTACAGTGAACAAAATGTTCTTCTTTTCCACCCAGAGGTGTGGCCAATGAGGCCTTTAACTGTCTGTTATTAAATAATAATAATAATAATAATAATAATAGGCTAATAATAATTAACAGTAACAATACACATAGTGTCACTTTAACCGTGAGAGAGCACAAAGCAATTAACACGGGTTATAGCCATATGTGGAGTCAGTGGTAGAACCTTCATTATGATTGGCGGGTGGGATTGGGGGGGGGGGACATTAGCTAAAATGTGCCCCCTCCTTAGGAATCCAACAAGGAATCTCTCTCCCAGCTCTTCTGTTTGATGTCCAGTTTAAAGTTTCAGTCCGCAATAACAGGCTATAGCCTATACTGCAGTTGTGCTCTGCCCCCAGAACAATTTCAAGTTACTTTTGCATTCCTGAGTATTTGCATTTCTTTATTATAGACTATACTTCTACACCACTACATTTCATTACACACTACATCATTGATCAAATTATGAATCAGAAATCATCAGACTTAAAATAGCAGATCAATACGCCTTGTGAGCTGGTACATCGGCTATTTTCGAGTCCAAAGTAGGGATTATGTCGTAGATCAATAATCATTTTCCCAATAGCTAACTGGAGGGTGCGTGAGCATTCTTAATAATGGCTACTTTACATTTTTGCTACTTTATTTGAACGCTAACACTTTTTCCCACCTGGATTTTGATTGCAGGACTTTTACTTAAAACAAAGGGTTAGGCCTATATACAACTATTGATTAGCTCTTTTGATTAACCGAATAACTGAGAAGCGTGCTTTTTTTAAAAATATATTATGAAATTGATTTATACATCTCACAATGCACCAGTTATTGATTATCAATGTTTTTTTTAATATATATATATATACTGTATTATCCATTACATGAACTAGTTTGATTAACGGTTGGACCACTATAGCTACAAGTACGTCTGATTGTCCTGATGTCCTACCCCAGTATACCCGGACGGGACTCAAACCCAGGTCCCATAGTGGATTAGTGGTTGAACTGGCAAAGGCCGAATGCTATGACAATACTATTGCACTGCTTACACGGATGGAACAGTAGTGCAACATCGTCAAAGCAGCTGACCTCTGCCGCACTGCGGGGTGACAGGGGCGTGCATATGGGGCACACGCACGCATGCCACGGCGTGTACGCACACACACACACACACACACACACACACACACACACACACACACACACACAGAGAGAGAGAGAGAACCTGACCCAATGGACTCACAGTCCACTGGCCAGCCAAGAAATTATTGTGTGAAAACAAAAAAGGCTTATGTAGACCTATATTGTGATAGTAATCGTTGCTATAGTATTGTTTATAGCAATGATGACTGTCAGAAGACAGAGCTATTTAAAACGTATTTTAACAAACATCACTTCATCAGCACCGTAGCTCTCACACAACAAATTCTGGAGCCACAGAGTGGACAATTTTAAAAGAAAAAATAACAACAACAATGCCATTCAGATATAAATATGACTATAGCCTGGCTATGTTCAATAAACATGACCATAACATATAGGCTATATACACCAATCAACGCAATCAAAGGGACACATCTAAAATAGTCTCAAATGAAAGTTGGTAGCAGGGGTGGAAGTTTTTTTTTCCTTTTTTGCCATCAGCCGATGCCCTTTTAATATTGCACTGCTCATCTCATTTCACAGTAGTACAACAGAAAAAGGGCGTCGGACAACGCAATGCTTCGCCTGAAATCCACTCGATTATACATTTAAACCCCAAACGATGCTAAACTATTTTGACAGCCTCCGTAGCATGTGCATCCCCGACCCCCCCCCCCCCCCCTTTTTCCAACACATCCCCAGAACTTGACAACTATACAACCACTTGGATTCGTTACGCAAAACCAAGGACCGTGAACAAAACTGGACTATTATCGGCTTAAAAAGACTTACTTTAGACACACACACACACTTTCTCTCTCACATTCACACACACACACACACACGTACAAAGGCTTTGTAAAGGACATAAATAGGAAGGCTTAATTGTCTATATAAGTCTATGAACAGTGCAACTTGAAAGAAAACGTCCCTGTCAGTGACTAATGTATAACAGACGTAGCCTACACGTCATTATTAGGAATGGGAGGGGGGGGATATGAAATCCATTGCAAACATTCCAAAAACTAAATCCACACACGTAGAATAGCCCATAATAGCTGTCTAATGAACACATTCCTTTGCATCGTTACAAAAAAAATCCTCAGTGTCGATATAACCTTGTCACCATGCTTTCAGTGTGGATATAGGCCTATATAACCAAATGGACCCGTTTCACTGTGACCTATAACCCTGTATAGTATACACTCTTCCTTGCAACCACAAGGAATAAAAGATGAAATAGAAACGGAAATAAAACAACAAAATATAGTCTTTGCATAGAAAAACACAGCCCATGCAGTTGTTTTTTTAAATGTAACTCGAGATCTATAGCTCAAGAGTCCATCACATATTTGGCTATTATAAAACAAACAAACATTTTGTTCACATGGCGTGTTTCTCCACACACACACACACACAGACACACACACACACACACACACACACACAGACAGACACACACACACACACACACACACACACACACAACACACAACACACACACACACACAGTATAGCCTATATGAGCTAAAAGAAGTTCCAGAACGGGACTTGGCCCCCGGAGGAAGTGAGGGCGGAGCCGGGACGTATATATAGGGCAAAGAGCACATTCGTCCCGCGATACAATACCAGAAAGCTTCATTTAATACCTACTATTCTTGTCCCCTTTAGGCCAAAGTGGCAATTGAAACCCTTCCTAGTTTTGGGAAGACGAGGGGGGGGAGGAGGATGAGGAGGGGGGGGGGGTGGGGGGGGGGGTTATTCCCCCCCCCCCCCCCCCCCCCCCCAAAGAAAATGTTCAGAGAAGTTATAAAATCCAACAACCGTGTATACATGTTGGTATACATTACAGCCTACGAGATGCTCATGTCATGGTCCTCTTATAGGCTAAACACAGCGCAATGCAATAGCGTGCATGCACGAGCTTTAGATTCAAAACTTAAAACTTTAGGGCTGAAATTAACATTTTTTTTTTTTTAAAGTGCAATATTTGAACATAATAACGAGGTATAAGGTTACATAAATTCAGCTAGGGCATTTTGTTTCGCTTTCTCCGACATGACGGCCTACAGTAGCCTACTATAGGCTATTATAGGAGGCCTGCATGCTGTTATTGGGTGAGTAAAACTATAGGCTCTATTATTGAGGTATTTTGAAAAAAGGCATTCAAACTGGTTCCTCCAGCACACACCATGCACAGACCACGCAGGTGCTGCTATGTACGGCTAATGTATGCCGACTTTTTGCGAGTAGAATATGACCAACAATAAACAAAACCCACACGCCTGTATATATATATATATAATGCTAAAATTACCCTTTCCACGCCGCGTGGAAATAGCACTTATTTTTGCACTTATAGAGGAAGGGCTATACGGTTTTTCTTCAATCACACATCCATGTCTATACTGGCTAATGTAGACAGGCTGCTGCATGTCAAACACACACACACGCACGCGCGCACACAATACAGTATGCACTTGTCAATCGCATGCATGATATCTCGATATCTGACCCTGGCTGTAACCCATGCATTTCACACGCACGCGCGCGCAGCACACGCAGGCGCACACACACACACACACACACACACACACACACACACACACACACACACACACACAGGCACAGTATTAGGAAACGATCAACACTTAAAAGATACACTTGAAAACCGGTGGAGAAGGCAAGCATATGAGATGCGAACCCCTCCCCACAATGTGAATCCTCCGCACTGCTGCGAACCCTCAGTCGATCCTCTCACGTATCCACGCACGGACATCCACGCATGCATGCAGCCCCAACCTCTCCTCTCCTACCGTCAGCTCAGATCAGATCACCAACCAAGCAGCACCGAGCGAGAACGGCCGCTGGCTCCCGCATATGCACCCCCCCACCCCCGCCTTCATGAATGGTAGCAGAGAGAGAGAGAGAGAGGGGGCCAATGAATCCACGGAACACAGAAGAGGAAAAAAAACACGCACTCTCTCTCTCACACACACACCACACACACACAGACCCC
>NC_137867.1:8983190-9002267 GCF_963924005.1 Protomyctophum bolini | reverse complement strand
GGAGGCCTGCATGCTGTTATTGGGTGAGTAAACTATAGGCTCTATTTATTGAGGTATTTTGATAAAGGTATTCAAACTGGTTCCTCCAGCACACCATGCACAGACCACGCAGTGCTGCTATGTAGGCTAATGTATGCCGACTTTTGCCGAGTAGAATATGACCAACAATAAACAAACCCACACGCCTGTATATGTATATATATTATAATGCTAATATTACCCTTTCCACGCCGCGTGGAAATAGCACTTATTTTGCACTTATAGAGGAAGGGCTATACGGTTTTTTTTCATCACACATCCATGTCTATACTGGCTAATGTAGACAGGCTGCTGCATGTCAACACACACACACGCACGCGCGCACACAATACAGTATGCACTTGTCAATCGCATGCATGATATCTCGATATCTGACCCTGGCTGTAACCCATGCATTTCACACGCACGCGCGCAGCACACGCAGGCGCGCACACACACACACACACACACACACACACACACAGGCACAGTATTAGGAAACGATCATCAACACTTAAAAGTATACACTTGAAAACCGGTGGAGAAGGCAAAGCATATGAGGATGCGAACCCCTCCCCACAATGTGAATCCTCCGCACTGCCTGCGAACCCTCAGTCGATCCTCTCACGTATCCACGCACGGACATCCACGCATGCATGCAGCCCCAACCTCTCCTCTCCTACCGGTCAGTCAGATCAGATCACCAACCAAGCAGCACCGAGCAGAACGGCCGCTGGCTCCCGCCATATGCACCCCCCCCACCCCGCCTTTCATGAATGGTAGCAGAGAGAGAGAGAGAGAGAGAGAGAGGGGGCCAATGAATCCACGGAACACAGAAGAGGAAAAAAAACACGCACTCTCTCTCTCTCTCACACACACACACACAAGACCCCCCCTCCACACCCAACCACGCCAAAAAACGTAGTAAAGTTGAGTAGTTGGGATGGAGAATGCCGATCGCTTTTCTTCTTTTTTCTCTGCACGTTCTTCTCTTCCGATCGGTGTAAATTCTCCAAACGCGTGCATGTGTGCGTGCGTGCGTCCCACCACCACCTCCTCCTCCTCCTCCAACCACCACCACTCGCCGAAGCAGGCATGTTGTTCTTCTTGGAAACCTTTTGCGCGACAGACGCGCAAAAATACGTCGCTGTCTTGGCTTGTCGCTTCCCCCTCCGCGGCTGGCTGCACGTGAATCGAATCAATGCATGCAAGTCTTCAGTCTAAGGCCGCTGGACCGCTAGGTATGATGGGGAGGAGGCCACGGGGATCGAACCGCACGGCCCTCACACACGGCTTACTCCGGGCACCATCTTTGACTAGTTGACATTCAGCTCTTTGCCGAGACAAATTCCCTTATTTGCATGCTCCGCCGAGCCATTGGTCCGCCGGTGCGCCCGTCCGCTCGCCCATTGGCGGGGATTCTATCTCGTCGCGCTCGTGATTGGCTCGCCGCTGCGAAGTGGGAGGTGGAGAGGGGGTGTGGGGGTGGGGGACGTCATCGTATAGTTTAATTTTAACAATGAACTGCTAAAAAATTGCTCCGGTTCCATGCACAAATCTGTGATTACCCGCCTCGGAGGTGCCAGATTTTCCTTTCTTTTTTTTTAAGGGCCACCCAAGACTTTGTGCGTAAAAAGAAACAACAGTGCTAATATATCCATTTGTTAACTTAGAGAGGGGTCCATTTGGTTACATCCCGTACACTCTCTCCTGTGTTATAGATTTGACAGTGTAACGTTCTTGCGCAAGATAATGGCCATACATGTGCCTCTCCTGTCGCTCAATGTGTGCCATGTTCCTATAGGCGTAAATTGGACTGAGAGTTTGCACGGAGTGTAAAGATCTAAAGGGTGTAGTTGTAAAGGTCGTTATTCCAGTTTTCTTTTTTTTGGGGGGGGGGGGGTGGGGGTGGGTGGAGGAGACCGTCTCCAACTCTCCACTGAGGAGGAGAGGGGAGAGGGACGGATTCGGGGAGAGAGGAGAGGAGAGGAGAGGAGAGGAGAGGAGAGGAGAGGAGAGAGAGAGGAGAGGAGAGGAGAGGAGAGGAGGTGTGAAGGGAGAGAAGGAGGAGAGGTGTAAAGAGGAGAGGGAGGAGGTCATTGGGCTGTGAAATGTGGCATTCCTGACCAATGGAGCTGAAATAATGGCATTGTCCGGCGGGAAAGAGCCCCTCCCCCCAGTGATTGTGCAGCTAATCGGCGGAGAGTCGTTTTGATGTCCACCAGAGAGAGAGAGAGAGAGAGAGAGAGAGAGAGAGAATACCAAACCACCAGACAGAGGGGAGAGAGGGTGGGAGAGAGACATTTGAGCATGAGGTGTCCTAGCTCCTCTCTCTCTTTCACGCACCCCCCCCCCCCTCTCACTCTCTTTCTCACCCTCTCTCATCTCACCTCACACGCACGCACGCACACACACACGCACACACACACACACACACACACACACACACACCACTCTCTCTCTCTCTCTCTCTCTCTCTCTCTCTCTCTCTCTCTCTCTCTCTCTCTCTCTCTCTCTCTCCTCTCTCTCTCTCTCTCTCTCAATTGAAAAGTGTCTTTATTGGAAACATACATTTACACTGCTAAACGTATACGTGTGAAATAGAACAAAAACACAAAAAGGTAACAGTTTACAGTCATGGTTTACAGTATAGGTATAACAAAACTATATAGGCTAGGCTACTATATAATATATAATAAAACATAAGCACTTTCACTGTTGGGGGAATAATATGTATGAGATAAATAATAACAATAATAATAATATTAATTAATAATATTATTATTATTATCCTTCTTCTTCTCAATATTGTTTCATTCTTGCCTCTCTTACAACACAGTAGCCAACTAACAATCATATTGTTACAATTATTATTATTATTATTATTATTATTGTATAGCATGCTTATAGCACCATTTTACAAATCATAATTGAGAGAGGCTGCTCACATTTTGTGTTCACAATCGGGTGCATGGCCATGAAGTCATAGACCCTGACGTACGCGGAGCATGCGGAAGTGTTGTTTACGCCTGTGCATGTGGCTGTGCTCTGACGTCACTCACTTCACCTCTGCATTTTCAACCCACATTTTGCACCGTCCGTTTTCAGAGAATACGCCATTACTATACCGTCGTCCGTCTAAAGTTCTAAACAGTCTATTTCTCTTCAGAAGCGTTAAAGGAGCATTCAGTGATTTGGGGGGGGGGGGGGGAAACCCGGTCCGCCCCCGGTAACAAGATGTGCACACGCACACGCTCTACAGTGAGCGGACACACAACGGGCCAACAGCACCAGCATGTGGACCAAGGCCCGCCCCCACTCCATCCACCCCTATCCTGATTTGGATGAAGGCTGCAGGGCCACCTATAGCCAAAAACGAAACTTAAGGGTTTTTCTTTACCCCCAGGGGTTAACTGGGGACAGGGAGGAACTCCTTATATGGTCAGCACACTATAGGGAGGATTATCACAACAAAACAAAAAAATCTAACCAGTCTGAAACGAGTGGTGCAACAGCACCCCCTATTGGTACTCTTAACCAATCGGGACATAGTCACATAGGTTGGGACATGGGGACCATTGCTGTTCCTAAAAAGAAGTGATATTTGAATTAAGTGAAATCATTGAATATATACCTTTAAAATTATAACCTCGAACATCAGAAATGATCCCAGAGCGTCCGCGTTCTGTTCAATAACCGCGGAAGCATGCAGCGTATAGATTTCGAGAAAACAGAGTTTTCAGTAACCGGAAGTGGACGACATGTGATTCCTTCTTCCGATTGGCTACGGCCGATCACGTGACACGCTGACGCGCGTTGATGCAGTGCATTTAAGGCATGTTACAGGTGCATGATGGGAAGCTTTTTTTTCCCTTCCTTTTTTGAGTGGTGCAACCACTCCAAGGAACAGCAATGGTCTCTATGTCCCGACCCATGTCCCTATGTCCCTGTGTTCCGATGTTTAGAGTACCAATAGGGGGTGCTGTTGCACCACTCGCTTCAGACTGGTCTGATTCAAATTTTTTACGCATAGCGCTAGATGTGAGCGCACGTGAACATGTACAAACAATGGAATAAAAACGTAAAGAGGTGAGCTTAAAACATATATAATATATAAAATGAATGCTGCATGTAAAGTTACAGTAGCCTATCTCTCAACCCCCCCCCCCCCCCCTCTCTCTCTCTCTCTCTCTCTCTCTCTCTGGCCCCTATAACGTACTTAGATGAAACATGTCTGCTGTGATGTGTTTGAGATGCTATGTAAGGAATGTGCGCTCGCGAGGATGTGCACGCGCAGCAGGGGCCGTGTGTGTGTGTGTGTGTGTGTGTGTGTGTGTGTGTGTGTGTGTGTGTGTGTGTGTGCGTGCGTGCGTGCGTGCGTGTGTGCGTGCGTGTGGTGTGTGTGCGTACACAGTCTTTTGTGCGTGTGCTCGCGTGTTGCACGGGGGCGGAGCCGTGTGCATAATTGGCAGTCGAGAGCTATGTGGGCCAGAGGAAGTCAATGGCCATATATGGTCATGACGACTGGGCGAATTTGGTTGACATGCACTTAAAGACTATCGCCATTTGCTAACTGGTTTGCTTTACTTCACTGGTTCTCAAAGAGCGCCCCGGGGACACCCCATATGGGTCCTTGAGGGGGTTCCAGGGGCCAAAATGAGGAACTGTTTAAACCAGTGTTTAAAAAAGGTTTTAGCTCAAGAAGACAAGACCCAAAAGAGAAGATTTCCTAGACATTTGCCCGGAATCCAAACTAGTGAAAATAGCAGATCTACAAGTGTGTATATCTGCTATTGTCACTAGACTTCTTAAACTTTTATTTATGAAACACTTATAGTGATCTTTTTGTTGAAACTTGTTATCCTATATTTATACTTTCCTATACATGAAATGGGAAACAGAAAAAAGGGGATATATTTAATTATGTCCCTTGATGCAGTACTTGAAGCAGTGTGTGAAGATTCATCTTTTTTCTTTTTTTTTTAACAAAATATGTTAACAAATCTTTTCTAATTTGAGCTGGGGGGGGGGGGGGGGGGGAGGATTATGCAGAATGTCCCATTTTGCAAGTTTCCAAATGTATAAACTCATTTGAAAATAGAGCCAAAGAACATAATTCTATATACAAAGTACTACTAAAGTTGTGGCGTGGTACTGAAAACTGGAAATACTCCAGCCAAAAGTCTGAAAATATTATTCTGGCTACTTTAAAAGTGTAAGAAATCAACTTAGAATATTAAAAAAAAAAACTACAAAACAACCCTAATATTATGAAAATCTGACATTAATTGCCTGGCGTACTATAAAGGGATGGGGGTCCGGAAAATTTGAACCCCATCATTTTCTGAGAGTTTGGTCCCTATATAAAAGCCAAAACAGTTTTCAATTTTAGCAAAGAAATCCTACCGAAATACACCTCGTACCACACTATATAGGGTGCACCTCGCTAGCCAACACACAAGAGCAGGTTGAATGAACTGAAACCAGCGCTCCCCAAAACAATGGAGATCTGTTGGGAATTGATTACATGAAACAGTCACCTGTGCGCCCATAGTCCTGCAATGTTTGTAAACAAATAATTGGCCTATAGGAATGATTTTTACAAAGAAACTGCGGTAACTAAAGTTTTCCCATAGGCTAAATGTAGTGAAGTAAAAGTACAATGTTTGGATCCGAGAAGTAGAAGTAAAAGTAGGAAATTGTAGGGAAATTGCGAATACAAAAAATAGCTTACACAGTAGCCTACTAAATTAAATGTACGTATACTTCCCACCACTCTAAATGATGTACAATGTTGTTTGAAGAGCCAACGTGTCACACAACGTGCTTCTTGTGAACCAATGACTACAGTGTTTCTGGGCCAGCCCCCCCCCCCCTGCTGTAGTCACGTGACACCTACTGTGGGGTGGGGCTCCAAAGGTAGAGTGCCTTCATCCAGCGGTAGGAACTATAGTAACTGCGGTAGGAACTATAGTAACTACGAGAAGTATTACAATTATTATCCCCTCCATCCCCTCCCTCGTCTGTCCATCTGGGGGTGACGTGAGATCTTTTCGGAATTTGACTATTGTTAAGTTATACTGGTTCTCAAACATTTGCATAAATATCCCCCAAATTAATATGGATTTTAGCCACATGCAGAGCCCCATCTGAAAAATACGTTTCCTGAGCAAAATGCAGGAATGCGACAAAAAACTAAAATCATCCGCGAGCTCAAGGCTTCATGGCGTGTTGTAATTGACATAAAATGAGTAATTTTGGGGGTGAACCACTCCTTCGTTTATCTCTGATTATTTTGATCCTATATATTAACTATAACTTTGCCGGGAACCCCCCCATGGAACGTATATACACCCTCAAGGACCACTGTAGAATACAGAGCGACTATACTCGCCCAAGCTGTTCAAACAGTGGCTTCCTTTATATGTTAGTATATACAACTCTTCCCTCCTTTAAAGAGGTGGGCCGCTGCTGCCGACAACCTCCCCCCCCCCCCCCCCCCCACAACCTCCCTCCCTTCACCATGACCTCTGACCTCCTAGGGGTCAGCAGTCGTAGAGCAGCCAGATGTCAGGACGGGGAGCTGTGGGCACCGAAGGGGACTCAGGTTACCCCAGGCAGCATGGCGCCATCGCCCTGAGAGAGAGAGAGAGAGAGAGAGAGAGAGGAGGGGGGGGGGGTGGGGGGGGGGGGTGGGTGGGGGAGTGAGAGAGAGATGTCAGGGGAAAGATGGGAAAAGGGAGAGCAGAAAGATATAAAGAAGAAGAAGAAGAAGAAAGAAAGAGATGAAAGGTATGCAGCGAAAACATGGGGAGATGAGAAAGAGTGGGGGAGGAAGAGAGCAAGAGCAAAAAACAGAATTGGAGCGAGGAGAGAGGAGGGAGAGGAAACAGGGTGAGGGGACTGAGAGAAGGAGGGGGACAAAGAGACAGACAGACAGACAGACAGACAGACAGACAGACAGACAGACAGACAGACAGACAGACAGACAGGTAGGTAGGTCTAGGTGTTGTTCTGTTATCTTTCCAGCGCTCTAACCCGGCGTTGAACCCAGCCGGCCCCGGGGCCTCCCTCCTCCTTCCAGGTGAGCAGGTGGGCCCCGCAAACAGCATGTCACACATACTGTATACTGTGTACGACACACTGTCCATACAGCATGTCACACATACTGTATACTGCACGCTGTCCAGGCGGACCAGAGTTTATGGATCACCATGAACATCACACAGAGTGGTGGGGAAAGTATATACTCAAAGTTTGGACTTGAGTAAATGTGTCAATACGGCAATGTAGAACTATACCCTTCATGTCGCTTATAAGTACAAGTCCGGAATTCAAAATGTGTGCCTATATACTTGAGTATAGTCTACAAAAGAAGGCTACTAAAAGTACTAAAAGTGTCACAGTCTGAGTGGGAGTGTGGGTGTGTCTGAACCACCTGCATTCTATCCCCTGCAATCATGCCCACAGTATTTAAGTCTCAGTCTCTCTGCAATCTCTGCCAGATTGTCTTGTGACCTTCCAAGCACCCAAGCCATATTCAAGCCTTGTCTGACCTCTGTTTTGCTTCTCCTAGACCACGATTTTTGCCAAGCCCTTGCCGGTATACTTCTGCCCTCGCTGACTGCCTTTGGATTTTGACCTTTGCTTTCTACAGTTTGGATTTTTGCCTGCCCCTTGCCTGTTTTGACGTTTTTGGAATAAAAACGGGTTTCTGTGACTTTGTGTCTGCATCCTGAGTCCTTTCCACGTGTGCCTGACAAAAAGTAAAAGTACTCATTGTGCAGAATGTGCCATTTCAAGTTTTCAAAATAAAAAATAATATTTTGACAATAGCAGATCTACAAGGTGGTAGATTGGCTATTTTCAAATGGCCGTATACTGTACAGCCCCCACTGCCATCCTTAGATCTCCATGGAGCTGACCTGTTCTGACAAACCCTGTACACTCAATGGAGCTTGTTAATTTTTACTGACCTCATCAAACCCTGTACACTCAAGACACGCTCCATATAGGCTATGGCCAGACCTCATCAAACCCTGTACACTCAAGACACGGCCAGTATAGAATTAATTCCGACAGACAGACAGACAGACAGACAGACAGACAGACAGACATTGTTAATTTAGGAAGACTAGTCCTTTACCCGGTCTGAATATATGAACAGCAAAGGATGTTCGCCAGATGGGGCAGTAGAGAGTACTCTCTACTGCCCCACCTGGCGGAGTCAGGTTAATATAAGGAAGTGTAGGCTATACAGACAGAAGGACAGACAGAGGGACTGACTGACTGACGTTTGTCGGTGCTTTTAATAGATAGATAGTCCATCCCGATTGGAGGAGCCACAGCCACTATATGGCGACATGGCACACCAATCCTACAAATGGTCTCCTATATATATGTGGGTGCCGGCATCAGACTGCATGGTGCTAGATCTGGGACAGAGAAAGGTCGATAGTAAAGTAAAGTAGATTTTCTCTTGATTTGTCTCTCTGTATGTATGAGATCCAATATTTAGTTATAATAAAGAATGGTTCAGAAGCTGTGTTCACGTTCACTCATCCATTGGAATGAACAGCAGACTCCAGCCTGCTTCCCGTCTCCTAAGCCATCCATTGGAATGAACAGACTCCATCCAGCCTGCTTCCCGTCTCCTAAGCCATCCATTGGAATGAACAGACTCCAGCCTGCTTCCCGTCTCCTAAGCCATCCATTGGAATGAGCAGACTCCAGCCTGCTTCCCGTCTCCTAAGCCATCCATTGGAATGAACAGACTCCATCCAGCCTGCTTCCCGTCTCCTAAGCCATCCATTGGAATGAACAGACTCCAGCCTGCTTCCCGTCTCCTAAGCCACTTCACACAGATATGGGAAGTCAACCGGAGACGTCTTGGCAAACAGTGTTCCTGTCACCATGTGGCTTCCCCATCGTGACATCATCACTTCCTGTTTGTGCTGTCAGAGGTCACATGGGGGTTGTCAAACTTTCTTCATGAGGTCACGTTACACCCATTCCTGACATAAACACTGCGTGTGTTGTTTTATTTCAGTGGTTTTCAACCCATTTCAAATCAAGATCCATTATTTATTCGACATTTAGTGGAGGGTGATCACTGAGTGGCACTCTGGCATACATGTGAGAGAGGATTTTTGGTTTGAAAAAAACATTTTGAGGGGCGCACTAGCCCCTCCTATATATTCAGTGTAGAATAGATCTTCGTCTTATACACAAACATTAAATTCCCATTGACAATGAATGGAAAATGTACGGCATATGTGGACAATTTGGCTATTTTCGGAAAAAAATGGTAAATGGTGCATTTATATAGCGCCTTTATCCAAGGCGCTTTACATAGATGTTACATTCACCCATTCACACACACATTCATATACTGATGGCGGCGGAAACCATGCAAGGCACCAACCAGCAATTAGGGTGCAATTAGACAATGCCTGGAGAATTTACGTCATATATGTGTCTGATGATGTACGATGATAAGAGCGCCCCTCACTTCACACAGGTGTGATTTTTCATCCTGCACATAATTCTACATTAATTCAATCTCTCAACTTGAAGGACCCCAATGGAAACAAGCATGCAATTTATTTTAAATCACCATTATTATTATTATTATTATTATTATTATTATTATTATTATTATTATTATTATTATTATTCACCTTTGGAAGGATCATCCCGCACTTACCACAAGGGAAGGAACGTATTTCTTGGATCCTATTAGCAGACATTGTATTTAACTTTCCTGCTATTTTTCTGCATGTATCTCAGTATTCAATCAATACATCAATCAAACTCAGGACTGGGGAGGCAGAGATAGGTGGGTTATTGGCTAAGGAATAAGGATTGTCGTTACAATGCACTGATGCGAAAGAAAATATTTCAAAAGAAGAAACAAGGATTGTAGATATAGATTGTTTGCTAAATGGGAAATCTAAATCGGTTGGAAATACTGTATTATTTGTTTTTATTAAAAAATGTAAAAAAAAAACACAACAAAAACGCACAGACACAAAAGTAAACAGAAAAACAGCTTGACATAACTACAACAGTACAGCATTCTTTCAAGTTGAGTGTAAGACTAGGCAGGAAAAGAGCAGGAGACATGACTCACAATACACTTAAAACATTTTTACAGACACAACAACCACTACACGACACTTTTACAGACCCATTAACCTCAGTCAACACGTACACCGAAACACCCAAATACAATCAATATCACAGAAGTCCATTTTTAAATACTGTATTTTGATGTGGTGTCATAATAAACGTCCGTAATGTTTGATATGGCACGCTGACAATCAAGAAAATAAAAAAACATGGAACTTCATGTCCAAAAGGTAAGGTTGCTGACCTGACCCCATGTAATAGTAGACACAAAACAAACCGCAATGGAGCCACACACATGGTTCTTCAGGCCAGGGGGACATGCTATGAGCTTGTAGATCTGCTATTTGTTTAGGTTCCATGAAACCAAAGTTTGGTTAAAGGAACATGATGAAGGACCATTCAATAACATTTTAATGATTCAAGAACAATTATTTTTCTGAGTGTGTAATAGGCTATTGTATGTATATGTATATCTATATCTATATGTACAGTATGTCACTGTATGCGATAATGCTACAGTAATATACTGTATGTAATAGTAATAATTGTATAGTTTTAAAGTTTACTTGCCTATATGATCAAATTCAAAACTAAAATAATAGACAAGTATGTCTATTAGTTACTGTTACATTCAAGCATTTACATCAATGTATTGATACGCTATAGTAGTTGCATATTTTCCCCTTTAAGTAATACCTGAGTTTACAGTTAAGACATTTATTGCCAGCTGCAAATAATTGTTATTGATTGTTTAACGCTGTTGAAATACATCATGCCAAATAATAGACAATCAACTCTTCTTCATCTAAAATGAATGATCAAAGGACATGATTTCAACTCAGAGGTTTACGTTGATGTCTAACAGAATGATCATCATTTTATTCCGTTTTCATGATTACTGCAGTCATAATTTAACCTTTCTATTTTTCACTGAAATAAAAACCACAACATACAAATGATTTAGACCTCTGTTGACTGTACTTTCAGTAGGCCTATAGGCCTATACCAAAGTAGTATAGTTAGTATAGGGATGCACCGATATGGAAATTATAGCCGATACCAATGTTTAAAATAACAATTTAGCCGATACTGATATACCGTCGTACCGATAATGTTTATTTCGTTTTTGTTGTTTTTATTTCCCCATTTTGTGCCAGGAAAGCAAATACATCTTCAATAGAGTGTATGCGCGTGACATCAACATCAAACCTGGAAGTTATGTAGGAACGTCTACTGAGTGGCAAAAAACGACTTTCTGGCCTTGACAGCCCCTACATCCAAACAGAAAACCATAATTTGATTGCATTAAACGACAATAAACGACATTAAACTCACTTTGCCATTCACTTTAGGCATGTGCATATACCCTCTATACAATAAATAAATGGTAGACTATACAGATAACCAACACAGAACACACCAACATATCCAACGCAAAATGTATGCTTATCAACAACAGATAAATATCAGCTACTGCCATCGGTTAATGTCAGTTTCATTTGCCGATATACCGATACTGGCAATTTGGCAAATATCGCCGATATCGATATGTAGCCGATACATCGGTGCGCAGCTGGCCGACCAGCCCTGCCTATACTCATTTATAAGTGGTGAATGAAAATTACTTAGTATTGATACTCTAAATCTGCAAAGTAACTATAAGTATAGAAAATATGGATTATTGGGAAAAACTGGAAATACTCAAGCAAAAGTCCAAAGTAAATGTAGGCCTATATGCTTTCCACTGCTGTGGTGAAGTGAACCCAGTGTGAAGTGAACAAAATGATAGGTAGCAGAGAAGAGGCGTTGTACTATACTCGCATTCCAAGGGGCGGGACTTATAGTCTACTATACAACTACAGATCCCATGATAGGCCACGCTGTGATTGGCTAGTTGGTTGTCATGGGCAACTGCAGTGAGCCATATAGTTTAGCTGTAAATTGCGGCGCACACACACGCACGCACGCACACACACACACACACACACACACACACACACACACACACACACACACACACACACACACACACACACACACACACACACACAGCCTACATAATTGCTAAAGATACGTATAGAATAGGATAAGTCAAGTGTTACTGCAGTTAACATAAAAGTATCCCCTAAAACCAGCGGTAGCCTCGTAACTCTATGGGTAACCAGGCAACCAACCAACCAACCAATCACATCACAACTTGCCGCCCCCCGTCCTTTCGGGCCATGGGACCCTAGACTCAAAAGCATCCCATTCCCTGAGCGGCTCCATGCCTGCACGCCACGGCAGAGCTCATTAACTCTCTCTCTCCTCCCACACTGTGTGTTTAATGCTAAATAAAAACACACCGAGCGGCTCGGTATTCGCAGCCGTGGCGTCGCCATGATTTATAAAGCATTTATACATCCTTAAGTTTCGTTTGGTGAGCTTATATATGCCACTTGGGGAGAAAACAAATATATACCGTATACGCAGTGTTGTTGTTGTGATTGTTGCAAAGAAGGACACCGAAGAAGGGGTTAAAAACGTGAGGGAATTGGACACACGCCAGAAGGAATGTGAGTGATGCAAGTCATCAGTCTACCTCTGCAGCAGCACAGGCCGAGGCGAAAAGCCTGGCCCTGCCTTAAGTGCCTTTAGCCTGCACAGTACCCAGGAAGCATAGCAAACGTCAAAAAACACCCCAATATATCACGAACAATGTTGCCATTTTGGCACCAAAATTTCGAATTTAATTATTCTTAACGAATTCCAAAACTTCGAGGGCCTTTGTTGACATTGTTTTGCTATCGACATGCTATTTGTCATTTTTTGGGGGGGGGAGGAGGAGGGTGGGGTGGGGGGCTCTCTTTGATCTGCATGCAAAGCAGTTATTTGGTTTTTAATTGTCACCTGCTTTGACCAAGTCACAGATATAGTGTAGGTTGTTTAGCTTTATGATCAAATGTTTCTTAAAGTAATGTACCAAATGTGCACATACAATTAATTATATTTCCTCTGCTGCAATTATATATCAACTCCTGCACATGTGCAGGAGTTGATATATTATGAACCAAACCAAAACAATTATTGCATTGAAATGGTCTGATAAAGCCTCTATTGTGATGAAGCATATATAATAACAAACATTAACAAATGTATCAACATGTATTTGCTTTCATATGAAATGAGATTGAGAGCAACATTCTATTTTTATTTATTTTATTTATTTCCCCCTGCAGAAATGTAGGGTTCGATTAAAACAAAAAGAAAAGTAAAACCTCACTAAGCCAAATACTAGTGAAAATAACCTTATCGGCTATGTTGCTGGTAATTAAAAAAAAAAAAAAAGTGTTGAAAATGTGTACATAACAGGTCTATATAAACACATACAGTATCAGATCTCCCAAAAGGAAATGCATGTATTTAATTAAGTAGCAGAGCTAAAACACCGTACAGTAAATATATACCATTATATGGACTATAATAAATTATAGTCAGTATATGATCAAACACTATATGGAAATTAAATGCTTTACATGATGTGAATATACAGTGTAATAGAAATGGCAACTTTGTCAGACAAGTGTATACGTGTCATACATTGTGTATAAAAAAATCTATTTGTTTTAATTAAAAAGTGACATCTCTATATTCTGATATAGAGTAGGGGTCTACTACCACTATCAATAATATAGAACTATGCATAACTAATAAGTCTATAACCTTACACTGGATTGCAGTCATTTGACCTGGAATTGTAGTACGTTTTTATACTATAACAAATACAAAAAGCTTCTATGTACATTGTTTCAACCAATCGGATTGCTTCCTCGAAACGACCTGTTGTATAATGTATCAATATTTCTACATGGCATAGTGAGTTTATAGTGACTTATTGAAAACACATTGATCAAGGTTTTAAAGAAGATATTACAATGTATTTTGTTATGTTCATCATTATTATTATTATTGTTACTATTGTAATATTTGTATGCTAATTATTTGGGGGCCCACTTGCAATACCCTCAAGGCCCACCAGTGGGTCTCCGGGCCACATAGTTTGAGAACCACCACATTTACTTGAATTGAAATAGCTCCAGTTGCACCAGACCTGCAGTGCCATTTCTGCAATATTCTGCAAAGACAGAGCAAACACGCAGGCGTGCACAAACACATACACACGCACGCACACACACACACACACACACACACACACACACACACACACACACACACACACACACACACACACACACACACACACACACACACACACACACACACACACACACACACACACACGCACTCCCCCCACCTCTCCTGCAGTGCTGACCAACAGAACCCAAACCAGCATAACCAGTTGATCAGTTAAACTCCAACTACCAACCAACACCAAACACACCAGCCTGTTTTTCACCTATAGAAAAGCTTCAGTTGTTCTATACAGCGTCACTGCTATATACTGTATCTTCTTTTTGGTAAACTAACGCTCTGCTTGAGCGTGCTACAGTGTCACACGAAAGCACCCAAAGTATAGCAGCTCTACGAGCTTGACGCTTTTGACCTTAATGTCCAAGTGCTGTATACTTTTGAATTAGAATCCTGAAAAGCAACCGTTTTGGACATATGCAGGTTTCCACCCGACGGGTGGAAACGACAGGATATACATATCTTCTATTTTAATTCCATTGCCTTGTTTGTTTTGGAATATCTGAGCTGCATATAATTATGTATTATGTTTCCTTCATATTCTAATTTAATTGGAACATGGAATATAGAATTGGGTTGAATCAATTGTCTCTCCTTTCTGTTCACTATCACTGCAGGAGACCTCTGTTATACTGAACAAATACACTGCTGTAGAGTCCATATAGCAGCGATTACGATCAGAACGATAGTAGAGAAGCTTTGAACGTTTTAACTGTAAAGCTTTTGTTTGAACTATAAACATCGCTTACACATCGCACCACCTTTACGTTGAACTGTTGTACAACTACACCACCAGCATGCTTGTGTTTTGTGTACATTGATGACCATATGTCATCGGTCATAGGCCAGGCTTACACAAATGTGTGTAAGACTGCGCACGTGCGTGCGTGCGTGCGCACACGGTCTCGTCCCAGTCTGACGAGAAACAGAAATGAAACTGGTGGCCCTTGGAAAACCGGTATAGCACTTTAAACGAAGTTCCTATTAATTCATTTCATTGACAGTTAATGCACTTATTCACTGTTTCATCTGGGACGGGGAAAAAATGCATCGTGGTGCGTTCAGGGAGTGCGATGCGTTCAGAAAGAATATAGGGAGCGCGATGGTGCGTTCAGACGGAAGGGTGAGTGAGACAGTGTTGATTTCAACAGCAAATTTGGATTTAGTTTAGCCAGTCTTTTGAATAAAACAGATTTTAGTCCTCTGAAAGGTTCTCTAAAAAGTTTTACTATAGTCTAGTTTTAGTCGACTAAATATTATGAGATTTTAGTCAAATAAATCTACAGTTACAGATTTAGTCAACGAAAATGTATTCGTTTTTTCCACGGGCCTTCATGTAATGGCTGATTTTACACTTGGTTGCATGCTGACAGTAGCCAATATACAAGCTGTGAGAGGCGTTGTAGAAGCTTGTAGATCTGCTATTTTCAGAGCGCAACAAAATATAAAGTGACTTTCTTTTAGTTCTATATCCTTCTCTCCATTTTTAGCCTAGTATTTATGTGTTGAGGAAATTAAAATGATCAATACATTTATGTCTTATAGTTTTATAGTCGTCATAGCTTTTCGCTTTTATTTAGATTTTATTTCGTTTTCGTTTAGTGGAGAAAGAAAATGGTATAGCCGACAAACATTTGTCGTCATAGTTTTCAGTTTCATGAAATGAACACTGCGGGGATGAGGGTGAGATGGGTTCGGGGAGTGCGGTGCGTTCAGGGGCATTCCATAGTTTAGCTCTATACTCTCCACATACCTCACTCACCCTGCAGGGATAAAAGTTCAAGGGGCCAACCGTTGCAATGCAGAGCAAAGTCTTCTCAAACAACCCCTGAAATTCCAGGTTGTTGATGGAGAGAGCTGAGGCTATAATAAGGCCTGGTCCCTGTCCAACATACTAATGATATACGGTATAGTTAATCATTTAGTCCCCGGTCCTTTGGGGGTATTGACTTTGACAAAAACAAAAATAATTATAATATCCATGAATGAAAGTCTCCAACATGGGGTGAATAATCGACATAAATAACTAATGTGACGTTCTTTGGACTATATGCCAAAGATGGTTAATAAACTGTTAATAAAGTATTCAATCAATCAATGAAAAAAAAGAGGCGACGTGGTACACAAATCCTATACAAATGGCCTCCTAAGTGTGCCTGGCACCGGCATCAGATCTCGTGAACGTCCTATGGTTTACTGGTGCTATAGATCCTGTGAGAGTGTGTTGCTGGGACAGAGAAGGGCCGATAATAAAGTACATTTTCTCCTGATTTGAGACAAATCCAGTCTCCCATTTTAGTATGAAAATGTGGGGAACATTGTGTGGCTTGTGATTCCAACCCGCTTCCCATCTCCTAAAAAGGCGTCCGCGCACTTCTCTCAGATACAGGAAGTAAACCGGGGATGGCATGTCGTTTGCTATTTCCGTCTTGGACTATATGCTGCTATAGCTATACGCCGTGAACCAAGTACAGGCACCAGACACGGTTGCCATGTCACGCCCCATATATGGTCATGCCTCGTGACATCACATGATTGCGAATTCAGTGAGCACTTACTATGAGACCTAGCAGATCGTGTCTGTCTGTCTGTCTGTCTGTCTGTCTGTCTGTCTGTCTGTCTGTCTGTCTGTCTGTCTGTCTGTCTGTCTGTCTGTCTGTCTGTCTGTCCCGCTATCCAAATATGGAATGTGTTGCATCAGCAATCACTCAGCTCCATATATGGGCACAAAAGGGGCCAGGTCCACTCAGCTCCATATATGGGCACAAAAGGGGCCAGGTCCACATATACAGTAACAGCGGGACAGACAGACAGACAGACAGACAGACAGACAGACAGACAGACAGACAGACAGACAGACAGACAGACATGATCTGCAGGGTCTCAGCTGCGTTCGCTTCCCGCGTTTGCGCGTCTTACTGGTAACATTAAGCTCATATGGAGATCCCTGATGTCATCAATATTGACCAGCAACTCTGCATCTCACCTCAAACCTCAAACCCTTAAGATCTCCATATATGGAGCTGACCTGTTCTAACATTCCATTATGTAAATCCTTTGCGGGTGCAGCCACGCCCCCGGCAGCCGGACGAAAACTATAGTTCTCAACAGGCCCGAAACCTGGGCACTCATCAAACCCTGTATAGTGTATAAACTCAAGACACTGCCCCCGCTGCCACCCTTATAGATCTCTATGGAGCTGACCTGTTCTGACATTCCATATAATGTTGATCTGACCCCCCCATGCCAAAGCGCCAGCGCTCGCCCAGCAGTCTGCTGTCACCCAGAAAGATGCGTGCATGCAGGCTTCTCGCCCTTAGGGGTCTTACTGGTTATACTACTATAGGTACTGTATACGTATTTGCGCCACTTGCGGTTTTTGGGGCTTGTTTCTAAAGTTTAGTTGCTTATTTGGGCTTGTTTCCTAATTTAAACCAGTGGTTCTCTTTAACATGTTCATGTCAAGGACGCCCAAATGAATATGGAATTGTCCACGGGCACCGTGACCGCACCTGAACACATTTTGTGCCAGGGTCCAGGGTATACCAGAATTGTGTTGTTCAAATTTTCTCTGAAAATAGCCAATGCCTATACAGGTTTAAAGTGCTCGTGTGTTAGTCGCTTCTTTTGGGGCTTGTTTCCGGTTGCTTATTTCTCGCGCAAAATCTGGACCACGCGGGTACCAGAGTGCCCTTGTTGTGGCCCCTCTCTCTCCTGGTGGTTCCTGGGGCTCTGTGGCCCCGTTCCTGGGGCTCTGTGGCCCCTGATGCGAGGAGAGGAGAGAACACCCCCCTCCCCCCCCCCCCCCCCCCAGCAAATGGGTGTCAGAATCCATAGGCTGGCGGTGGAATGCTCTGAAGCCTATACTAAAGACGCACGCACGCACGCACGCACGCACGCACGCACGCACGCACGCACGCACGCACACACGCACGCACACACACACACACATAACTCATGGTGCCCTGTGAACTGAAGAAAGAGGATGCTGAGGGGAAAGAGGAGGATGGTTTTACTTTCCACAACAACAGTGTGGTGAAAATAAGTGACACTTCATTGTTGTCGGGCAGAAACCTTATACCTCCATATTTCAGCTTTTTGTAGCATAAAGGGTCGCATATGGTGCACCCCATACCAAGTGTTTATTCTATTAATTACAGTATAGGAGGCTCTATGCACAGCAGCAGTCATATTGGAAAGGAATTAGTATATAGGCAATTCCTTCATAGGTGTTGCCAATAATACGAATGAAGACTCCGTTCCACTCTGAAAACAGAGTCAGGGTGCTGATTTTGTACATTTGGCTCACTGGAAACAGTCCGCTACACCAGTGGGTCTCAAATCGGGGTCCAGGGAACCCCGTGATTCCTTGAGAGGGGGTTCCATTAAATGGACCCTTACGGGTGTGTAACTCTCACAGTTATGTGTGTCCTTGAAATGAAAAAGATTGAGAACCACTGTGCCACACTATAATGAGTTTGGTATTAGTAATAGTATTCCCGATTTTTGAATCGTTGATAATAATAAGAATCACGTTTACATGAATGGATTTTGTTTCTCCAACACCCCTAATATACAATAAAGCCAACATGGTCGTATTATAGCTGGTGGGGATCTATGCCGTTTGCTTTTAATATCTGGTCATTCATTTGTGGATATTAGCAAGGATATCATGTATCCCTGCTTCTAGTCATAACTATATGCATTTAGACTGTTCGATGTTGTTTGAGATTTACGTAT
>NC_137867.1:8825690-8980690 GCF_963924005.1 Protomyctophum bolini | reverse complement strand
CGCACGCACGCACGCACGCACGCACGCTCACAGTATGTGCCTCCTGGCCGTGCAGCCTTACGTTGGTTTTATTCACATTTCCAGATATTTCCCTTTGTTATCTACATGCACAAGATGTGCGCGCATGTGTGTCAACACCACTTTCTTTCTCAAAGGCCCCTTAATTGTCCACCGGGGTTGAGCCGGTGTTTCCACTGAAAATTGAAGTTATACTGAGTGAAAATGAGGAGTTGGCAATATAGGCTATATGTGTGTATATATATTCCAGAGTAAAGAACCTTTGTCTTTAATGGAGCACTATGAGTGCGGCTGAAGGCTGGAGATTGTCAGGTTGCATTATAATCATGAACTTGCGTCATCGTGAAATTGGTCATACAATATACTTTGATAGGTGTATATAGGAAGCATATTTGATGGGTATGTATAGATGAAAGAACAGGACTGGAACAAAAAAAAAAGATATATACTTTTCTTGTACTGAACTGGGAACCGAAGTGCATCCGTGTCACTATTCTACATGTTGATACGATATAAACAAAAAGCATGTAGCCTATACAAAAAAAAACTAAGAAGAGGCCTGGAATCGAACCTGCAGGGGAAACTGCCCCCAATTAACAATGGTTTTGATTGATTGATTGAAATCTTTATTAACAGTTTGCAGAATTACAGTACATTTCAAGCACAAACTCAATACAAAGACTGTTAACTGTGAGTGGACGACCCAATTAAGCCTTACACTTGTTTACAACAGGGTCCACATTAAAAAATTCAGCTTTTACAGAGGCCAGTTTCGAATTGCAGCCATCCGTAGGTGCCCTTTGAGAGCAGTTTTGAAGGAGCCAAGGGATTCACATGTCTTAATGACTGTTGGTAGGGCGTTACACATTTTGGTCGCATAGGAGCGAAAAGAATTTAGTCCCTTGTTGCTTTAACTCATGGTGGAAATGCAAGCCGGTTTGCACGGTTCGGTGAATGCGCCATGAGTTCCGAGGGTCTAGAACGGAAACAGAACCAAAATTATTTGAGTGGAAAGGGGGGGGGGGGGGGCTGCCAAAGTGGGGTTCAGTGACCCCCAGGGGTCCTTAATTGCGGGGGTTTCGGCGGGTCCCTGGCTAAAATGAGGAACAATTATCGCCGGGGGCCTTTTATAGCCCTCATCCCTAAACTTGTTTGCCCAATTTTCATTATTTTGAAACACATTTTAAAACACTTCAAATAGCCGAACTAATACACCTATACATGTTGTGAGCTTGTAGATCGGCTATAAACTATTTCAAAAATGTTTTTCAAAAAAGCAAATAAAAGCACATAAACAAACACAGAGGTACGACTTGTCACCATCATTTTGCTTTGTTCATTTGAAGTTTAATAATGGGAACATTATATGAATATATACATTGCATTGCTGTTTTCCCTTTAGGCTTTGTAAACCAAAATTAAACATGATAAAGAAATGCAATTAATTTTGTACTTGTAAAATGTGTTACGACATATAGCTATAATCTACAAGCTCCAATGCGACTCGTTGGGAGCTTGCATAGATCTTGAACCAAATGGACCACTAATATGGTATAGGGTCTAATATACCTCTGATTGCTGCATATACAGTTAGTACAGTTACGGGTCCATTTGGTTCCATTTGTATACACACTCTCAGAATTAAACGGTCGCTCGTTGTGCAAACCAGGCCCAAGCCATAATTCCCCTCCAAAAAAAGTATGCAAATCAGCTCCCCTCAAGGCATTTACATATATAGGCTTACATCTGCTCACTGCGAGGAGGGAGGGGAGGGGGGGGGGGTGCTGGGGGAGGGGCAAGGATGCATTTAATTGATTACCCACTTTGAAGCATGGGGGGGAGGGGTGGATGTGCCCCCCCCCCCCCCCCCCCCCACACACACACACACACACACACACACGCCTCCGCGCCATCTGCCTTTAGGGGTCAACACCCCCTCACCATCCACAAAGCCCCCCCCCACTCCTCTGCCCCCTCTACAGGTCAGATACACCCCCCCCCCCCCACACACACAAACACACACACACACACACACACACACACACACACACACAGAGCAAAGCACACCATATGTGCACGTATACACACAGCTCCAAACTGCTGTTTATAAACAAGAAAACACACAAACAAATAAATAAAAGGTTTGTTTCGTTAACTATTCATTTAAAAAAAGATCAATTAATAAAAAATAGCAGATGCATAGCAGATAGCAGGTGCATAGACGCAAGCTACTGTATATAGTAGCTACTATTGTACTACTAGTATAGTAGTATACTATATAATACTACTACTAATATATTTCGTTATTTTATTACATTTCATATTTTATACACGTGCCAGAAATAAGCGATCTGCAAGCTCACAATGTCACAAAGGGGTGTTTTGGAGCTCATCACCCTCCTCCCCTCCACAATGTGTTGCATCGTCACAGTGCGCAATTTGAGCTCAGGCTGCACCCACACACACACACACACACACACACACACACACACACTATAGATAGGCTATGCTAAATCGATTACATCGATTACAATTAATTCATCAAATCTGGGGAAGAAAATAATTATGTTCCAAAAATGTCAAAAATACAGAAAATAATTTGCCTAAAAATAGACCATCCACATAGTTCACAACACGTGAGCTTGTGGGTCGTATTTTGTCGGTGAAGAGGCTTGGCTTAGAGCCAAACAAGAGCAGCCTGAGCCAAACTTTGGTTTAAGCCTTAGTTTAGGCCTATATATAGTTTTAAATTAATTCAACATAGGAATACAACATTTAACGTGAAATGAAATGTATGAAAATGTCTAAACAGTAATACAATGTCATTAAATACAGTAGGGGGTCCGTCCCTCATTCAACTCCGTGTCTCCAGCAAGGGGTCATCGACTGCTTGACCTGACAAACCTATATGACCTGTTCCATATGTCCTTTCTTTGTCTTATGTTGCCCCCTTGTGGTCGGCATACACTATAGCAAGGATTCCAATAGATGTTTCTGCCTTGTGTCACCTGCAGTGGCATACAGGAGGTGGAAAGTAACTAGGCTACAGTACATGTACCCACATCAGTTTGAGGTACATTTACTTTACTAAAGTATTTTATTTTCAATCTTCTTTTTCCCTTCGTATGCTTGTTGTATACAATGGGAGTCACATGGTTTGACACAACATTTGTGTTGTATGAGGGGGTGGGGGGGCAGTCGAAACACAGCCGAAAGCCATACAACAGCTTGTAGTCCAAAATGTATTAAACCATGTGACTTCCATTGGAAATGCATTGGGGCGGCCATGACACTTACATCTTGCTTACATCTAGCATGCATCAATGTTGTATGCTAGATCGAAAAGGTGTGAGTGAGGCCTACTTCACATTTCTCCTATACTCGGCTACATCTCACTGGCAAAGAATGTACTTTTTACTTCACTACAATTACTTGACAGCATTAGTTACTTTGAAGTTTTAGATGATAAATTAGTGGACACTATATAGATTAGGGAGTGGGACACTATAGAGTTCAAGTGGCTACATTAAATTGTGATTTTAGATTGGAGTTGAATTTGGTGACAGTGAATTGGAATATTGACATACACTACTATAGCTTTCAGTATATAGAAGACAGCAAGTGTTCCCTAACATGTGCATTCAGCCATATTTCCAGAGCTAAGCAACATAGTTTGAGATACAGTCACACACACACACACACACACACACACACACATTTCTGGTCCATTTCATTTATAGCACATGACTCAGATACAAAAGGACAATTCAATGAATACATTTTTAAATCATTTATTAAATTATCCAACTAAAAGGTACCAGGACAGGAGTTGGAGATGGGGGTTTGAAATTAATTAGCATTGAAACGGATACATTCCATGAGAATCTGATGTCTTGACATCGAAGAGTTTAACCACTTAAACCCCTCTTAAGAGTAACTGGACATACGTTATACAACTGTACTTTGGCCACTGATTCCGTCTGCTGTCTGCACCGAATCTTTGACAAAATAGCCGATCTATACCAGCTCAAAATGCGTTGCAAACGACACAATGTGAGCTTGTAGATCTGCCGTTTTCTTTGGCTAGTGCTTCCTCCAGATTGTGGACGCTGGGGTTCAAGTGGTTTAATGTGTCAGTATCAAAGCCTTCAGTTCAGCAATAGTCACGATCAAAGATGATGAATCACTTGGCAAGTATTTTCTTTTGCAAATTCGTAACATTCTCCAAAACCAGTGTTTTGTTAAACACCTAATGACCAACGACTAACAGTCCTTATAAGCGTTAATTCGAATATGGTTTCCAGTATTTTCAGGGAAGTAGGAACTACTTAGAACTTGCTCGAGATGTGGAGAAACACAGTAAACTGTACTGTGTATCTCACCAAGGCCTGTAGAAACGATTCGCTTTTTTTTTAACGAACCTTTCTAAAATATTAAATTAAATTTACGACAGAATATGCTTTGGAAAACTGTCATCAGTAATGATTGAGCTACTGTATTGTATGTATGCCACAAATTAGTATATACAGTTGGGTAATGAGCTAAACACACAGTCAGTCACCTTCCCGGGATATTGTGCCATTTCATAATATATCGTCGCCGTCAGGCAGAAACCTTGTATCTCCTAATTTTTTTTTCTTTTTTCCATGAATATATTCTTTAATGTATACTTTGTTGTCAGAGGTTGTCGCAAAAGTAGCAAAAATAGCCAATCTACAAGATCACAATGTAGCACATTGTGAGATTGTAGATCTGAACATCTGAACACAACAAAAAAAAAACTACTTTTATCCATTGGAAGTTTCAAACACGGATTCATTTTTCCAATTCTTGAAAATCGACAGCCACAATATATTGGAACTGACTTCAGGGTCAATGCAACCTTCCGGTGCAACAAAAAGGAGAATATACACGACAGTCAATTCACAAACAAGTGCACACAATTTCAACAGTCAACTGAAATTTTGACATCCCCGCGAAGTCGTGAAAATCACAAATTAATTTATGATTTGAACGATGTCACAGAATCAGCAAATGAGGCCCAATGCCCACATAAGCCAAGTAAAATATTGCATTCCATTTACGGTCATATAATATTCCAAACGTGCAGTACCCTAAGCTCATTTCGGACATGCCCACTTTCCCCCCCGCTAATGATAACCTTGAGATGGTCAGGATCAAAACAATGAGCTCATACAGTATACCACTGTGCCATGTGTGACTAAATAAAAGCAGTACCCTGCATCTTTACGATGCCAGTAAGGGTACAACGGCCCTCCAATAAGCAGGGAGTACATGAAGCAACAACAAAAGTCAGTAGTCAGTGGATTGTAGTTGTACTGTGCAACAGGACATTTGACCATTGTGCCTGACTCACACGTGCACAACAGATTGATGTATAGCTGATGCATGAGACTTATTGACTGATGCAAGCTCGCAATGCATTTCCAATGGGAGTCACATTGTTTGACACGACATTTGTGTTGTATGAGGGGGGGGGCGCAGTCAAAACACAGCCGAAAGCCGTACAAAAAACATGTCGTGTCAAACCATGTGACTTCCATTGGAAATGCATTGGGAGCTTGCATCAGTAAACAAGTAAGTCTCATACATCTAGCATGCATCAATGTTGTATGCTAGATCGAAAGGTGCGAGTCAGGCCTAGGGCCGCGGGCGAGAGACTGTGCTGAAGGAACAGGGACAACGGGGTAATAGACATAATAGACAACGGTTTTTGTTCCCATAGGATCACCAAAGGGACCCACAGACTGGAATGCACTCCATTCTGGCATCATTCCACCTCCAAGTCTAGCAGATTGGCTATTTTCTTTTTTTTAAAGTTGGTAAAATAAAGTTGTCGTTTTGCATACATACCGGTATACATCTCTATTTTCTGTCTATACCAAACAATTAGAACGATAGAGTTGCCATTTGTGGCTAATAGGTGACAGGTGTTCTCAAATGTTCTTCAAATTCATTAGAATTATGTTGCACTTTTTGACAACGTATGGGTCAAAACATAATGTGGTGTAGGACTCTTCACAAATTGGGATTATAACACCGTACCCAAAAAAACGGTATCGGCTCAATCCGCTAAATAAGTTTAGGAAAAAAGGAAAGAAAAGATTAGGAGAAAGGGGGGGGAAAAGCTGTTCCGTACCACAACAGGAACCAGAAACAAGTGTGTGTGTCACCTGCACACTGCACACGTCCCTTAACTCACAGCGTCTCAATGTGGGAGTGGGGACTACCCATGGGGGGGGGGGGGGGGGGGCTTACAGGTCTGTAACGCATTGAGGATTTTACAGTGTAGTTAAGTTCAGTGATTCTCAACCCATTTAATTTCCAGGATTTTCCCCAATTGATTTTACTTTACCATTTTTGAGTGGTGCAACCACTCCTATAACCAGCAATGTCCGTGTTCACCCGCCTGTGTGTCTGAGCACCAGTATATGACTATTAGTACCAGTAGGGGCGCTGTGCCAGAAACAGAGAGAGAGAGATAGTGCTGCTCTGTTGCCTGCTAATGAGAGAGAGAGGAGGAGGGGAGGGGGGAAATGGGAGTTGCAACACTCAGTTCACACGGGTGTGATTTCTTATTCTAAAGTGTTCATGTGACTCTGAGAGTTGTACAAAGTGTACAGTTTTGAGTATAAAATGCTTCCCAAAAGGCAGGGACGACCCCGGGTGGGCCCTGGCGGACCCCTGACGTTTAATAAGAACCGAGAGCCTTTAATTATCAACGACGACGTGATCAGAGCTCGTCATGGCGCATGGGCTCCTGGCTGGGCTGGATGAAGACGCCCTCCATGGCGCGCCACCAGTTGTGCTGGTTGGCGGCGGGCATGGCGTGCACCTCGCGCTGCCCGCGGATGGGGTGGCCGTACTGCTCGCCTGTCACGCTCAGGAACACGTCGGTGCCGGGGTGCTTGAAGCGCACCGTGTCGTCGCGCTCCCAGTGCGACCCGTCGCACTGCACCGTCCACACGTCCAGGTCGTCGCCCTCGCCGTTCTCCCCGAAGGCGCTCACCTCCTGCCGCCACCGGAGGGGAGCAAAGAGCAGGGATGTCACAGCCATGACATTTGTTTGTGTCTTGAATCAATAATCACAATTAAGGATTTAACTATAGCAAGTAAAAACAACTATAGCAAGTAAAAACTGTCAACATTGTTGACAGTTTAAAAAAAAAGAAAGGGTTAAACAAATGGGAGAAGAGAAGACCAAGCGATCGTGGAAAAATCGATAAATTAAGAATAGAATACACCTACGAGTTGAGGCACACTGGCCTTCCTCAGGGAGACTGGGCTAAGCCTAAAGATTTAACTACCGTACATAGCATCCCTAGTCAGGGGGCAACATCTACAGAGAACAGCAGACCAAAAAGCGCAACATGCTCACCACAACGCATCATGTTGCGACGCAAAAGCTTGTAGATCGGCTTGTTTTCGGCTAAGAGATTTGGTGTGGAGAAAATAAATTGACCAAGTACAGAGCCAACTCGGATGGAATCAGCTGCACGTCTCTTCACCGGTACCAAAAGGTATGACCACATCAGCCTGTTCCGTTTTAGAATGTATTTGAAACTACATACTACTACTACTATGTTTTTAAATCTCTGAATGGGCTGGCTCTTCCACATTTTGCTGATATCATACACCGCCACACTCAAGTTTAGAGCTCAGCTGACCAGCTGCTATTGCTCATCCTGAGATCTAGTGTGACGGGCTGATGGATATGTTTGGGATCCGGAACCAGACGAACCAGACAAACCGAATCCAACATTGAAGAATGGGTTCCACTTCCATCACATTAGGAACAGTTTCTGGAACCGGTTTATCACACCGTCAGAGCTGGTATGTGGACATCTGCGCTAGACAATTACAATACCCGTGGTTGTCAAACTTTCAAGGACCAGCATAACTCTGAGAGTGAACAAAATGGAACCCTTATGAGTCTATTTGTACACTCTCAGAGTTACAGAGATTCATAATCGACCCAGTGTCCCTGGATCTCACTTTGAGAAGCACTACAATACTGTGTATGCAATACTAACTACACGTTTGATTGACTTTGTGTTCGTCAAAAATGATAGATTATTTTAAAGGAATCGAAAACCTGGTGAATCGTAATCGAATTGAATTGTGAGGGCAGTGCCAATGCACATCTCTAGTGGAATAGCCTACCCCTCTATATTAGATGGGCCCAGTCCATAGAGGCGTTTTAAAACTCCACTCAAGTCTCACTTTTTCTCTCAACGGCCAACATAGTTTCATAGGTTTGTTAGACATTAACAACATTAACTAACCCTAACCCTCAGGTTTCATTGCCTTTAAGTAAGAGAGACTTCTTCCAGCATTGCTTCTCTCACCTGGTTGTTGGAGAGCGGCGAGCTGAAGTGGTGTGTGTGGAGGTTGCGTCCCGTCTTCATGTGCGTGATGCGGATGGCCTGGCCACACTTGATGGCCACCCCGCGTTGGCACGGCCCGCTGGGCTGCCCCCGTATACGCCAGTAACTGTTGGCGTCATCGGCGTTCTCCACACCCGTCACCGACTGCTGTCCGCTGCCTTAAGGACAGACACAAGACACACACAAAAGGCTTGTTATATAGGGCATTTTATGGTTTGCACAATAAAACCCTCAGAAAGCCTTGCCGGCCCCAGTGGGCCCACCTAACATGGCAGCCGCTTCCACTGCCGTGTCAAGTGGTCAGATGGGTAGGCTGTGTGCATTTTCAGGGCATGTTCATTTTGAATGATCAATCGATTGATCGATTGCGTTCCACCGGCCCCGCCCGGATCAATGGAGTTAACATAGTATACTATACTAATATTAATGTTAAATTAGCATTAGCATTTTGGCCAATTATTTGGGGTCTGCTTAGCTTCGGACTGGAGACCACAGGCGTTTAGGGTCTGCTTGCAATAATACCCTTGCGGCCAACAGGTCAAGAGCCAATGGTGTTAAGTGACATTGTATTCAACTTGTGTAGGCTATATGAGCTCTCTCTTGATTGGATGGAATTGGTATTGTTGCATGTGACCTGAACACGTATTTCCTGTTTACTGAAGAGCTGGAGAGACATGGGAAATCACAGTTACTGAAAGAAAGAAATTAATAAAAACAACAGTCAAAAACACACTATACTCATGTGTTTAAAAGACTTCATTTGTAACTCTGGGTGTGCAAATGTATAGTATGTCATTCAATAACCCACGTACATCTGATCTAATAAGACAAAAAGCCTGGAGCCAGTTGAGCAACCGAGATTCTTTTGACCAAATGTCAGCCGATATGCTGCTCAGTGCTCACACACAAAAGGGCCAAGTCTTATACTCGTTGATGTTACAAACAAGCTGTAAGCTAAGAGCAGTGCAGTGACGGTCCTCAAAGTGAGTTCCCCACAGGGGTCCTTGGATGGGTTCCAGGGGGTCCCCAGCGAAATGAGGAACCACTTTAACCTCATTTTATACTATGAAAACAGCCGATCTGCAAGCTTGTGTCGCATCGTGATCTGTGAATGTTTAATCACCCACATCTTTTATGGGGGGTCCCTAATGGCATAACATCTTTATGATGTTTCATATCCACCATTGTCATGTCGTGAGCGACTTCCTCTCAATAACCTCCATGGAGGCATGATTCTTCTAACTATTCTTTGTCTATTTCTCAGGAATAGAACTGTGATGGAAGACTTTGAAATTGAAAACATAGAACACACACACACACACTTTCTCCAGTAGGCTACAGTAACCTGAGCAGCCGAGAAGGTACAGTACAGTATATGGTACAGTATAAGCATATGCCATAGATCGGATGCCAATTTATAATGTATAATTGTATATAGGCCTACTGCCAGATCAAAGCCAGTGGAAGCAAGCTGTGTATAACTTATAATTTAAAAAGAGTGATGTAGGCTGCACACTTACGGCATCAGAGCTATGTACCTGTCCTGAGCTAGGCTGCATTTAGTTGTAACTCGCAACCAAAGAAAGATAGCCGAGACTACTGCGACGCGTTGTGAACAGCTTGTAGTCAGAACGACTATTTTTGAAATTATGATACAAATCGCATAACATAGTTATGAAGTTTGTTATGAACATTACATGATGTATAATGTACCTGATCCATACTTGACGTCGTGAGAATGGAGCCTCACGTTGTGTCTGGTGTTGAGCAGCTTGACCAGAGAACCGCACGTCACGTAGTTCAAATCCGAGTTTGCGCAACAGCACTGTATCGAACACAACAGAAGAACCGATAATATCGACCTGATCAAAGCGAGGATCGATCCCATCCTGATCAAATCATAATCATCAATAACGCTACCGTGAGTGAGAGTGTGTGTCTGTGTGAGGATGAGAGGAGACGCTTTCAAACCTAACAGCTGACGTCGACCAATCACAGCTTGACATGTCCCAGGCGGAAGTGAAAAGCAACACTTGCTGCTCTGTCATTGGCTCGGAAGACGTTCGACGTCACGCATTTACCTACAGGAAACGCATAGATCATAGCAGTTTATATTAGCCTGGGCACTATTTCATTTCGGTATATGATCCGGGCTGGCTGGAGCCGGATGATATGCTTACGTCATGTTGTAGGCAATGGTTTGCTTAAAACCTTTACAGTCTATGGCTTAAAAGCAAACCATTGATTAAAAGTAATAAAAGCTCTCGTAAGCAATTTAATGTAGGTTACTTTGTTGATATAGAATAGTTTACATTTGATTTTAACACTGGTCAATTCAAATACATGCATTAATACAAGACACATTTATGCTGAGCTCATATTATTTGTTTGTTTTCTCAGACAATTGGGTAAACATGAAGAGCCTGAGTGTTCATTGTGGGCTGATGTTGACTTTTCTCTTGAGTCTCTCAGAGACTCTTGAGACTGAGCAGGTAAAGAAACATTCACTTAAGGTTTGCTGTTTTTTTTTTGTTAAAAAAGGGGGGAAATGGGTGTCCTCCTTCTATATTCTGAAAGTAGTCATTGCTGAGTGTTTTCTCAATAACAACTGTTCTTCCGTATACTCTATCTACATTATCGATTCTGACATATTGAAAATGCAGACCACATCCGCCTAAGATTCAATGTCTAACATAAAAATAAAATGCAACATTTTGCTGATTATACAGCTAAGAATACAAAGGGCATATTATATTCCTTAATCAAATTATGTTTTTTTTGACCAATTTAGATTCAGGCAATGCCATCTTGTCTGTCACTATGGTTACATCACATGCAAAAGCATGTTAATTCTTAACAGCGATGAATCGATTAACGATTTATCCCTAATTGCAAGCATTTGTTTTGCAAAGTAACTAAATTATGACTCGTAAATTCAATCATTTGGCAGTTTCCCAGGCCAGAACAACCTAAAAACAAATATTCCATGATATGCATTGATGAATTCTTGTAGCTACCCCCGGCCATGCATTTATTTCACATGCATGCAGTTATAGGCTACACGTCATTATTCATAATAGATGCATAATAGATCTCCTAGCTCTAGGATAAAATAGTAAACCCCTTGCCTGTGGAGGGCAGCATTGCACATGTCAGTGTACAGCCTGCCTGGCGTAAAACCGGAAACCAAACAAAACAGAAACAGAAGAAGACAACTGTCATGGCGGCCCTTTCGACGTTGTTGTTAGTTAACTAGACGGTATTCTCTCTATCATACTACAAATAAGAATACATTTGTAATAGTAATAATACACGTGTCGCCTAAAGAGAAAAGTGGTTTTATTTCAGGTCTTTAAATGAACATGTTTTTATTTGAGGTTTAGTTAATTAGTTGACCATGAGGACTGTGTTGATGGTCGCCGAGAAGCCATCCTTGGCTCAGTCCATCGCCAAGATCCTCTCCAAAGGTTAGTAAGACTTATAACAAAATAGCAGATCTACTGTGAGCTTGTAGATCTGCTATTTTCAACAGATGAGTCAATGTACGTGGAATTTACATAGGGATTTGGGGTTTTCCCCCCCAAGTGTCTCACAAAACACCACAGTTTTCGAAAGAAATAGAATATTATTTATGTCACCAGAAACATGGACAATATATTATATAATATGAAACAAAAAGCATTTCCAAATCGTCTACTAATGTGTCAGTCTTTCAGGGAGGGCTCATTGTCAAAGTGTCACAAAACAAACATTTTACAGGTGCAGAAAGTGATATTATTTTAAAATAAGTATTAACTATTTATTTTGGTAGTAATCACTGCTAGAGTGGTGGCTTCAGTCTAGCGGCAAAATACCCCTGTTACTAAACTGGAAATATCACTTGCACACCCTTTAACAAAAGCATACACCAGTGACAATTTAATGTGAAATGTCTTTATTTGCTTAATCTAATTAGTTAGATTTTGGCAAACAAATAATGGCTGACCTGTTTAAAGTGATGCTGTTCTTTCATCCACACCCATTCCACAACCATGCATTTAGAGCTGAACAATTAATTTAAAAAAATCTTGACAAAACAAAAAACGACCAACCAAAATAGCCATATGAACTACTGCAATTTCCAATCCAAATCACAGAGGCTGCAATTAATTATATGAAAGAGAGGTTATAGGTATTTTAGTGTTTTTAAGTCTGTGGTTCTCAACCTGTGGGTCGGTTACCCCCAGCGGGGGTCAGCACATGATTTTGGGGGAGTCCCCAGATGACAGTGAAGTGACAATTTTAAATGGTTGAGAACCGTAATATTTTAGCCGGGGAGCCACAGGCCCAACAGCTCAAGGAATAGGGTTTAACCTGTGAGGTCATGCCGTACTTTTTATTTGTGTTTTATCTATTCACTTGGTCATAATATGGTCCACAGAATGAGAGGCCTGCTTTGCCCAAAATATCGCAGAAAAAAAGTTACGGCCATTTTTGTATACCACATAGACAACCAATATTAGGCAACATTTTCCAAATAGCATCATGCTTTACGTAGCATGATGTGACAATTGTGACATGTCAAACTAGGGGGTTTTCATGATTCTGAATCCATTCCAAGGATTAGTTTTGCACAGGCTGTGGCCTAAATTCGGCCATAGCCACTTTAGGCCAAGGAGTGTTTTTCGTGCAAAACTAATGCAAGGGCCTGTACGTCCTCGATAGCGTTTTCTATGGTGTGGTATAATACGACAATGGTCATAACCTTTTTTCCGCGATGTTTCAGTCAGAGCAGTCCTCTCATTCTAAGTGAATAGAAAAAAACACAAATAAAAAGTACGGCATGACATCACAGGTCCTGTCCAATTTTGGGTGACTGGCTATTTGGTCCATGATGACACTCCCAATTTCCGGATATTAACATAACCTGTTTGGATCAATATAGTCGATTGTAAAATTGTTGATTTGATGTTCTATAAGATTTATTTATTTATTTAACATTAAGTTAGGTTATTCGTTCTAAATGTCGGTTTCGATGCATTTCTGGTTTCATGGCCCAGTCCTCGGGATTATAGACCCTCATTAACGACGTTGTGTTCTCTCGGTGCGGTGCGCTATTGTCCTCAGCTCTGCAGCCGGGAGGTGGCGCAGATGCAGGCTATGTTGATGGTCTCGAACTCCAGCGAGTAGGTGGTCCTGGGGAAGCACTCTGGGTTCTTCTTGAGCACGGGCAGCCGCAGGGCGATGGGGACGCTCTCCAGGCTGGTGACGCTGTCCAGAGCGCCCCGGCACGAGTGGCTGCTGTGGCACACGGCCTCGTGGATGATCTGAGGCACTCGGTTCAAGTTGACGTTCTCCCTGTTGCGAAGAGAGTTGATTTAGTCAACTAAAATGTATTTTTGGCGGGCCTTGATGGTTGATTTTAGACTTGGTTGCATGCTGAAAATAGCCTGTCTACTGGAGCCTAGTTCTACTGGAACACTTTTCCACTAGTCCCTCTGCTATTTTTGAAGAATCGTCAAAATATGTGCAAATCTTTGAATATATTGTTCAGTGAATGTTTTTAACTCATATCTTTGCTTCAGGGAGGTCCCCTGAAACAACATATTTTCAGATGGAGGGTCGGCGCCTCGGCGGCCGAATACAGATAATTGTTGGGCTCCTTGACGTTTGAGAACCACTGATATAGGAAACATAGGTTTTCCCAGAAAACTGTCAGGATTTAGAAGACATTTTGTAAAATCCCGTCTCGGGTCTAAAACACTGCTTAAAGGGATATTTCCTTTTCCCTTTTGAAAAGCATGAGGACCCCCTGGAAGACGGAGGAGACTAAAGAATCAAAAATAATATTACAAATAAATGAAAACAGTAAATGAAAGAGCACGCCCCCTCACGTATTAAAAAGACAATATCAGTCACCAGAAAAAAAATACGTTTTTGATTAATCTATCTTGGTTAAAATGGAGTTTGAAGTTACAATAGTTTGTATAGGAAGGGTTCGTATAGGAAGGCAGCTAACATTAATCTAAATACTGAATCGAGCAACTTAACCCATTCTGACCTGAGATCAGATTCATACGAGGTTTCCACTGGACACACACTGGTCTGATTAATCCATTCTGACCTGAGATCAGATTCTAGAAAAATGTCAGTCGTTCTTCGATTTTTCAAAAATAGCAGACCTACAAGCTCGTATCGCGCCACTCGGTGGCGCGATATAAGCTTGTAGATCTGCTATTTTTCAATAGCTAAAGCATAACATGATGCCAACACCAAAATGGGTGCCCGGTCAGAATGGGTTAAAAACTGTCTGGGGGGGGGTGTTCATATAAGACCGAGTAGACAATGAAATGACAATGAAATATCCCTTTATAGCGTGGCCAAGCGCGCAGCTGCACTACTCACTCGTATCGCCAGGTGGCGACGCTGCGCTCGTTGATGCGGCTGGGCAGGTCCACCAGCTGGCTGTAGTAGTCCTGGAAGCTGCCGGTGCAGAATGACTCGTCCACGCACTGGCTGGACAGTGGGACGGACACGCAGTGGTACGCGCTCAGCACGCACAGCACCAGGACACGCAGCAGCTGTGTGAGGACGGTTGGAGGAAAGACATGAAATGGTTTACTTGCAGTAAAAGAAAATATTAACACTGGCAGCAAATTTAGAAACACTCTGTTACTACAAGATAAAAGTCTGGCGATCGACATTTTGACTTGAGTAAAAGTACGAACGTAGTCGCACCGGTATTTGGCATTAATATACACTTAAAAGTACCGAAAGTAAAAGTACTTATTATACAGAATACGTTATCATTATGTCAAAAACGTATATCATAGTAGGCTAACGGTAAGTGTTGTGCATGGGTTTTTAGATTGTCTATGTTCGAATGGCCAAAGTTCAGATAGGGCTGAAGTGGTTAATGTATGTTTTTGTAATACTAATCGCATTCTAATCTAAAAGTAAAGAAAAGGTTTTCAAATAATTGCAGTGAGTGGAGTACATTTTCCTCTGGAGTAGAAGAAAAAGTATTGAAAATCGGAAATTACTCCGAGAGAGAGAGAGCGAGAGAGAGAGAGAGACAACCATTGCCCTAATGTTCTCCTACCTGGAGTTGTTCCATGATAGTTGGGGTGCTGGAGTCGATCTGTATCTGTAATTCTGTACCGATGGTCCCTGTGGAGCTGTATTTATTGCTTTGTGGTCTGAATAGGAGACTCACCGCTGCCCACTGGAAGTGGCATGGGCTATTGTGGGGGGGGGGGGGGGGGGGGGCATCAGACGATAAGCTGTATGTGTGTGGCAGGGGTCGGTCATTGGGTGGTGCGTCACAATTGGTCACTTTTCCATTAGCGCTCATCCTTGAGAGTATAGCATCTCATTAAGCAATCATTTGCATTTAAACCCAGGTAAGCAATACAATGCAAACGAGCTCGTTTGGCCTTGGCGGGTAGCAGAGTGTCCGCCCTGAGATCGGGGGGGTCAGGGTTAACGGGGTTCCATCCCCCGGCCCCCCCGCCGGCCGAGTCACACCGACGGCCTGGAGACATACAGTACATAAACGTAGGTGCCGGCATGCCCGCATTGCCCACTGGGGCAGTATGTCAATGCCGCCCCCATATTATTGAAGCACTCCACTGCAAGAAAGACTGTATGCCTGAGATGAGTCGTATACAAGGTTTTCTAGTGTAGTGCAAGAGCTGTCTGGGGGGTGTTAGTACAGAGCCTAGTACAGAGCCCTGGGGGACTGGTGTATATATAGGGTTGTCAAAAATGTAATGACCTTTTTCTTATTTCTTTTTTGGTATTCAGACAGCCAACAATGAGTAAAACGGGGGGGGAAAAAGTGTCACAGAGACAAATTCTCTTTGGGGAGCGTTTTACACATTGCTGGCTCATTGAAATTAAAGGCTCATTACAATGTTTTGACATTATTGTTTATAGCAGCTTTATGTGATGCACAAGGCTGTGACGCTCAAGGCTGTCTGGATAAGACTGAGGAAAAGTTTTTTTTTCCCCCAGGCCATTAGGATCTTAAATGATGACATGGGCCTTGGGACACGACAGCACCCACGCACTTGAGCGTGGAGAGGGGGCAGTTGAGTGCACGAGCAGTGCACGTACGTCGTACGCACATATGACCCGCCCCCCCCCCCCTTCACATGGACATGACATTAATTCATGAATGGATTTACACAGTGACATGACACAAATACCACTATGGACATTATTATTGTTGTTATTTATTATAGTCTTGTTGTTTTAGGGTTGGAAGTGTTTTAAATGGTAGATTTTTTTTAGCTTTTAGTCCTCTTGTCCTGTTTTACTGCTCACTTCTGTGGGGCTGACACACAGACTGGTGACTGTGGGGCTGTACGTTTCACTGCATTTTAAAGAAAAGAAAAGGTGTGTATCTAAAGATGTGACAAATAAAGATTGATTGCAAGTCCTCCACAGACTGGGTCAAAGAATGACACCTGTCCTAGTACGTATCAAATGGGTTAATGTTGCCGCTTCTGTACCAAGTATACTCTGCATGTTTGACTCTTTGCACCTAAAGTTGTACAGTACGGTACGGTACAAATATGATACAAAAATATGATACAACTTTATTGTCAGTTTGCACTCAAATTTGTTTTGTGTCCATGACGTCACCGTTCAAGATACAGACAAGACATAGACACAGTATATTACAAAATGATACACATTACAGGACAACAATCACAGAACGGAACAAGAACACGTCCTCTGGTTTAACGATTTTGGTTTAAACGCGTGGTGTACAAAAGAGTTCTTCAGTCGGTTTTTCTTATACTTATGTTTGTATCCTAATAGTAGTATGATAAATGTTGATTTATCAAATCGGCATCAAATCAATATGTTGACTGAATATCAAATAAAATATCGTGGGGGCTTCTTGACATTGAGAACCACTGCTATAGCAATGTGCGTTTTATTTTTCATTTATTATTAGGCATGTAACGATACACTCAACTCACGATACGATACGTATCACGATATGAGGTTCACGATACGACTTTTCACGATATTTTCAACACAATGATTTTCCTGACAAATTACCAATTTTTTTTTAATGATTTATCTCCCCCCCCCCCCCCCAAAGCTTTTTTCACAATTTGTATTTAACTACATTGCAAAGATAATTGCCTTCCTCGATGTATTGATGAGCATCAATAACGTAACCTGACGCTGCCAGATGAGGGCGGTATTGCGGAAACATATTCCCCAACACAACACTCATCTGGGATCTCTGACAGAGTTGAGCCCTGAGTCAGATCTGCTTCGCACCGAACCAATCAGCGTGAGCTAAAGGCGGGATGCGGATGTGACGGTATATAGACACGTCGATATGATTGGTTGTGTTTGCACGCCCACACGGTGATAGACAGACGCTCCCATCCAATCATCTACCATGTATCTTGAAAAAAAGGAACAGCCCCGTCATCGAATTTGCTTCCGCGATCCCAGATCCAAATAAGCTGTGAAACAAATTTGTGTAGCAAGCTTTTTGGATCTGGCAGCGTCAGGTTATCAATAACGACTATCACCTGGGCAGTGGGCACAGTCAGAGACACATATACAGCTCCCCTCTCCAGGCCTCTACTGTCTCATTTCTCTCCAAAATCATGTGAATATGATGGAATATGATTACAGCTGATAATTCTTATCACACACTACTAGCCCCCCCTTAAAAAAAAAGATAATTTGTTTTTTATTTTTGAAAATCGATTTTTAGTCCTAATGGGTTGAGCTGACTTGCCCTTTCAAGCACCATTAATAATAATAATAATAATAAACTTTATTTGTATAGCACCTTTCATACATAAATGTAGCGCAAAGTGCTTCACAGGGCAAAAATAGAATACAATAAAACATAAGTAGTTAAAATGATAAAACAATGGCAAAGAACAAAATTGAATATAAGAACATAAAATAAATAAAAATAAATAAAAACAAACAAATAAAATAATAATAAAAACACCACATGCAGCAAATCAGTCAGGGCAGGGTGGGAACGTGCAAATTAAAACTCAATTAAAAGCAATGTTGTAGAAGTTGACCGTCCTCTTGTCGTCTCTCACCACAGGAAGCTGTACCAGTCGCAAAGGGCTGAACGGCGCGTGCTCCGTGCACGACTACACCGGCACCTTCAACGGCCAAACCGTGCGCTTCAAGATGACGTCCGTCTGTGGACACGTCATGAGCCTGGACTTTATTGGTTGGTACTATAAATCCCTCCTTATTTGCCTCCTCGTTTACTTGTTCGTGCCATCTGCTGTTCTTTGAAGAATCTCGAAAGTGAGAGAACTATTGATTTAGAAGGCATCGGACTCCTAATGGGTCAAAGTAGGGGCTGGTAAATATAATATACGTTATATTGATGTCGTGATATGAGACTAGATGTTGTCTGGTAGTTTGTTAGCTCTGGTCCATAGCGTTGGTACTTTCAACATCCTGCGCACGCGAGAAAGACTGCAACTTGAGGGTCCAATGGAGGTCTTCCCGAAGAGCTTTTTAATACTCTTCATTTGTTCAATATCTTTTTTTAACCAACACACAGACAAAAGTAAAGGGTGTTCGATAGCATTGATTTATATTTTAGACGGGAACCCCTTTTGGTGTTAGCATTATGTTATGCTTTAGCTATTGAAAAATAGCAGATCTACAAGCTCTACGAGCCTGTAGGTCTGCTTTTTTTGAAAAATCGAAGAACGACTGACACAGATCACAGAAACATAGTTTTTTCACAAAACTGTCAGGATGTAGAAGACATTTTTTTTATCTGATCTCGGGTCAGAATGGGTTAAAACCTAAAAAAAAAATGGAGTTAGGTGGTTTCCTCCCGACAGCAACTTGTGTGTTCATACGGTGGTCATTGTGTCACTCCAGGGAAGTACAACAACTGGGACAAGGTGGACCCAGCTGAGCTGTTCAGCACAGCCCCCACCGAGAAGAAGGAGGCCAATCCCAAACTCAACATGGTTCGGTTCCTCCAGGTATGGCGTTCATTCATTGTGTTTTTTCCTTTTTTGAGTGGCGCAACCACTCCAAGGAACAGCAATGTCCGTGTTCGCCTATGTGTTGGTTAACCTATGTGACGTTAATGAGCACCAGTATGAGTACCAGTAGGGGGCGCTGTTGTGCCAGAGAGAGAGAGAGAGAGAGAGACAGTGCTGCAATGTTGCCTGCTAATGAGCAGGTGTGATTTTTTTATTACATTCTTTCGCTGCATTCCCAGATTGTGTTTAATTCGTCATGAAAAGTTTGTTCATTATGCATAACATTAACATAACATTAATTCTTTCATTATGTCTATTGTCTAACTATTTCTAGACCAGTGGTTCCCAAACTTTCTTTTGCACGAGACCCAAAAGTGTGTCTCCCTGGGACCAAAACTAGTGAAAATAGCAGATCTACAAGCTATACAGGCTATTTTGTTTATTTTGTATTGTTTGACCCAAACATGGGTTCCCCGGGTCTAACATGAACGTAAAATGAAGCCTGTCAGTCCTTGAATTGTAAATCGCCATCTTTCTAGATCCGTTTTGGTCCAGCTGTCCATTGGCTGGCCCAGACAACGAGGCGGGACTTCCCCCCCTTCTTCTTAGTTGGTTTTTATTTTGACTCGAGTGGGTGGGGATTCTGGGGAATCCCGATCATAGACTGTAACGGTAGCCACGCCCCTCAGAACATACGCGACTTTATGGTCATTTTTTTCATAAATGGGACCATAATTTTCCAAAAATAATATTATGACATTAGAAATGAGACTTTAAACTAGTGACTGGAAGCAGAAAGTATTCATGACCATGTTTATTAAGGTAATACAGTCTAGGTGAAGTTGGGCCCAACTTGGGGCTATGGGTTTTTTTGGGCCCAATGACAGCGCCACAACAGGCCATTATAGGAAATCGGGATTTCCTTTAGTGGCTTCACAAAATATCTGTCTGACTGCCCCCCCCCCCCCCCCCCCCTGGTCCCGACCCATTGTTTGTGTCCGCTAGAAATGTATTTCTGTCTTTGCACTCATTGTGTTCGACAGTACAGCTCTAGGAGTACGGTTATTGTTTAATTTCTAAATGTCAATGAATCAACGAGGAACAATTTGAATAGATTGTGTTTTACAATCGACCAGAGTGACTAACAACTTAAGACCCTAAAATATAGTTGATTTACAACTTTCGTCTTGCACAAATACCAAGCTTGTAGATGGGCTATTCTTCTTATTTCTATCATACAAAAAGGGGAAATAATTGTATTTCTTATTTATTTCAAAAATAAACAAGAAACATTTATATTATCAATTAAATCTTTTAGTTTGATGAACGGTACCCTAGAGAGTAGTGTTTTTTTTTTACATGTGTGATGTTGTGTTCTACAGGTTGAAGCTAAAGGATGTGACTATGTGGTCCTGTGGTTGGACTGTGACAAAGAGGGAGAGAACATCTGTTTTGAGGTGAGCCATTGGTTGTCTTAAGAATGTTATGGTTTAAAAGTTAAAGGTATATTCAGTGATTTCACTTAATTCAAATATCACTTATTTTTTTGTTTTGTTGTGATAATCCTCCCTACTATAGAGTGTGCTGACCATATAAGGAGTTCCTCCCTGTCCCCAGTTAACCCCTGGGGGTCGTTTTTGGCTCTCTATCCTGATTGGATGAAAGGCTTAGGTCCCAGCCAAAAACGAAACCCAAGGTTTTTTGAGTGAAATCACTGAATATACCTTTAAAACAGCTGTGATTGTGTGACTCTTCCGTTTTTTCCTGCACCAATAATTTGATGACCGGGTCATCGGTCAATAGGAGACTCATAGGTCGCCTTCACACCAGAAAGCTTTAGTGCAATTAAAACGAATCCTGCTGCACATTGTCGGAACTCGGAGAGTGTGCTTCGATTGGCAGGTGTGACTAGGCCTCATTCGAATCCTAATGTGCATCAAAGAACCGCATTCTACTCCGCCAGAAAACGGGGGTTTCGGCTTTGCTTCTAATCGCATTTGATTTCGGTTCGGTGCAGGTGGGAATGCAATCCGCAGAAAATAAAGGAAATGAAGCTAAACACAGTTGGAGACGGAGAAGGGATATTCATTTTACGCAGCGCAAAGATGTCCCGTTTAACCGTGGATAGATGTGGGCAAATAAGGAGACTGAAGCCCTCATTCAAATATGAGGACAAGTACATTAATCAATTGCTTAAGGAAACACATAAAAAAACACTGTAGTGTACAGAATATTCAGTCCGTCTGTGCGTAAACATGGAGTGTTGTCACTGCTGTCACTGTGTGGGGAGGGAGTGGGAACTTTCTTCATGTCGATAAACTTGTATGTATAAACGGAGGTCGGATTCATTTTGTGCTGTTGTCTGCGCTGTGCCTCCACATGCCCAGAAGAACAGTGCGTACACACACGCACGCACGCACGGTCGCTCCTGAACCTTTCCCCGTCAAGGACCCCTCAAATGATATTCTGTAGGCGTGTATCTGGCCGTGAGACCCCGTCAGAAATTATTGGTGACAGGGCCCCCCCCCCCATACAAGATTAGTGTTAGTAGAACTAGCCCTTACCCGTTGTGAGACGGGCGCAGTAACCCCCCCCCCCCTTGTGGCCACGGGGGGTACTGCATTTTCGCTTTTTTAATTCACTAATAAATTCATTATTAATCATTAATGTGTCAAATCGAAAAAAAGGGCTTTGTTAAGACCTCCATATTATTATGGTCAATGCCTGTGTGAAAAGTGGGAGTGATTGAGGGAAGGCAGTGAGGAGCTACGGCAGGCACAGTGACAGACAGACACACACACTCAGACATTGACTGAATTATAGTATGATGATATGACGATGATGATGATAGTAGAATATTTCAAAAAAATATATAAAAAAACTATTTCACACAAAAATAAATGAATTGCCAATGTATATATTGTTAAAGTGAACTACCACTCATTTTCGACATTGAACTATTTAATTAATATACCAGTGTTCTTTAGGCTGCAGAGTACACCTTCCCCATGTCACTGATCACATGACATGTGACCCTATAGGCTCAACAGAAGGGGGGGGGGGGGGACTTTTTTTGTCGTATTATTTCCACACAACTCTAAGGTATATTAACCCATTTTGACCTGAGATCAGATTCTAAAAATGTCTTCTACATCCTGACAGTTTTCTGAAAAAGCTATGCTTCTATGTCAGTCGTTCAGTCGATTTTTCAAAAAATAGCAGACCTACAAGCTCGTAGCGCGCCACGAGCTATTTTTCAATAGCTAAAGCATAATATAATGCTAACACCAAAAGGGGTTCCCTTTTTAAAAGTGGTTAAACTGAAAATTATTTAGCCTCGGACCGACCCCCTTGGAACCCCATGGGGGACCCCACTTTGAGAACCACTGTGGTCTTACTCTTAAGTTACTCATTTCACCGTCTCCCAGGTCTTGGACGCCGTCCAGCCGGTTATGAACAAGCCGCACGGCGGCGAGAGAGCCGTGTACCGCGCCAAGTTCAGCTCCATCACCGACACGGACATCTGGGCCGCCATGAGCCACCTGGGGGAGCCCAACCACAACGAGGCGCTGTCGGTGGACGCACGCCAGGAGCTGGACCTGCGCATCGGCTGTGCCTTCACTCGGTAGGTCGAACACTGAGCTGTGAACCAATCGGCCGTGCCTTCACTCGGTAGGTCGAACACTGAGCTGTGAACCAATCGGCTGTGCCTTCACTCGGTAGGTCGAACACTGAGCTGTGAACCAATCGGCCGTGCCTTCACTCGGTAGGTCGAACACTGAGCTGTGAACCAATCGGCTGTGCCTTCACTCGGTAGGTCGAACACTGAGCTGTGAACCATCGGCCGTGCCTTCACTCGGTAGGTTGAACACTGAGCTGTGAACCAATCGGCTGTGCCTTCACTCGGTAGGTCGAACACTGAGCTGTGAACCATCGGCCGTGCCTTCACTCGGTAGGTCGAACACTGAGCTGTGAACCAATCGGCTGTGCCTTCACTCGGTAGGTTGAACACTGAGCTGGAACCACAGAGAAAACCTCCACTGACGAGGCTACCTGGTAACCGTTTTTTTTTTTGGGTACGGATCCCAATTATTTTTTTCATAAAGTACCGAATCAATTCTTAGAAATATGGGAAACCTTTTTATTATTATGATTTTTTTATCAGCTGCTATGCAATAGCTGCTGGTCTATGAATGACTATGAACAGACCTGCACGCCAGTGCGCATGCGTCGTCAAAATTCATTCTGCATTGTCAGTCAAGCTCCAGGAAGCGCTTCTGCGTACCAACAGCTGGGGCCGCCCAGAATGATTATTATGGCCAGAATACTAGTACATTCTGTGGCGAGAGCATTTCCCACTGACTGCCACTCAAAGTAGCTACTGGCCAATCACAGCACGTCTTGCACAAGTGCACCTGCCATTGTGGCCAATCACAGCGCGTCCTTACTCAAACGAGGGAGGATTCCATGCTGCTCGCTGCTGGGAGGAGGGCGCTTGACAGCAGGATAGGAGTTTATACTACTGAGGAAACCTGACACGAATGGTTTCGGCTTCTCCGTTTCAGATGTGGAGCAAACTAAAAAGTAAAAGTTGTAAAAGGGCATGCTTTGGATGCTTTGCACTCTTCCCATTCGCCGCTGTGCTTGTGTTTGTTTTCCGTTGTGCGATGCCGTCTCTCACAGCCTATAGGCACCGGGCCGGAGTACAAAGCATTGCGGACTGGCACTGCATGCTGCACAACATGAAGCTCATCAACATGACAACAGCGTGTCCCGACATACTGTCCCCTTATTATCGTAAAGTCGTGTAGTGTACACTGTTTATTTTGCACCGAGGAGTCTGTCTGACTCTGTGTTGACTGTACGTCGCCTCGGCTAAAAACAAAAGGGAAGCCTGACGTTTGCTTCGCCGCACGACGTGTCGTATGTTAAACAAATAGCTGATCTGCAAGCTCACAACGTGTCTCTTCCGCAACACACGTGAGCTAGTAGATCGGCTATTTAAATAAATAATATAAAAGTATCTAAATATTGCTTTGATGCTCATATTATCCTTGGGAAGTATTAAGAAGTTTGTATTAGAATATGCATATAGGGCTGGACCACACATAGCTGCAATTTCAGTTCATTTTTAATAATGGGATGAAGAGTTGAAATACTCTCCATTGACTAGTCCCCACTTATCCAATAGATATCGTTTTGCTACAAGTTATTCATGCATCCCTCTTTTATCCATCCGGCGAGACGGGTCGCCGCATTTTGGGAGAGCCAAGTAACTTCTCCAGGTGCTCCTCTGAGTACTAGACCAAAAAAAGTTGTGTGCAGCCCTGACTATGAAACTCACACGACCGGTTGCCAGGCCACTTATTTGCAGCCAGACTGTGCTTTGTTTTGGCCCACACAGATGCATGGGTGGTTTTTGGCGGTTGGTTAGCTTATTTCTGTTACGACAGTTGTCAACCAGGAGGGGGGGGAGAGAGATGCGGCAGGCAGCAGTAACAAGAAATCCCCACACGCAAACGTGAAGAACCAGATGACATTGCGTCGGTTGGACCCGCTGATGGGAGATGATTTAGATTTAAAAGGCGAACGGATGGAAGTGTGGATAAAAAAGCACGGTTGTGCGCAAACAACGACGACGACGGGGGTTCCAAAGCCGTTCCATATGGAAATGACCAACATTAGCTTCGCGTTAGCTGACGTGGTCACGTTAGCGTTTGCATATCACTACAGCACAGCAAAGCCTCCGGTGAACTTGTGAACGTTAATCTCTAGCGGTCTACTAGCCCCATATGGAACCTCTCCCTCTGCTATGTGGCGCTATATAGCCCATAGCCGGCGTATAGGGACTGGGGACTGACGTTCGACAACTTGAGAACCCATCGTCAAAAGTAAAGGAAAAACAGTTCCCTCTTTTCCTTTATTGACGGCGTCAACTCAACAGTCTGTCTCGAGTAGCCTCGATACCCAGGCTTTCATTTCGTCTAGTCTCGAGAGACTAGTTTCGATAAACTACGAGTTCAAAGACACACCAACACACTTGACCCAACCCTGTGGAATGCACTCCCCGTCCCCAGATAGCTCATTCCAGTTTCCACTGTTCTCATTAATAAAGGTTTTACGTTTTCTCATGCCCCCCCATCATGTAGCACATTTGAGTATTTATATATACCAGTGGTTCTCAACCTGTTTGAGGACTTTAAGACTTGCATCATACCTCAAAGGCTCAAAAAGAAAAAGACCATCACTGCATCAAAAGCAATCTGCAAACCATGCTAGACCAACTGGTCACACATTGGCCAGATTGTTAAATAATATAAGAAAGACGCATCAATTGTGAAACGAGCCAATCTACAAGTTCACAACAAGCTTGTAGATCTGCTATATTTTCATAATGCATGAATTATTGTTTTTTTAATAGCTGATCTATAAGCTCACAATGAGCCATGTAGCTCATTGCTCAGCATGAGCTTGTAGACTGCCTATTTATTTATTTACACCAGGGCAGTGGTTCTCAGACGAATCAGTTGGGCATGAAAACCAGGCTTACCGCTCCTGGTGGTGACGCATGGCTAAGTCTGATGTGTGCTCGTCTGTTGATGATTACGTTTGTTTGAAGTATGTCGATGCATAATAATCTGAATTCCAATTCGACTGCTTCACTCCCCCTCCGAGGAACTAATGACTTTAATGAGATCTCTGTCCATGTTTTGCTGTTCGTATCCGGTTCAGGTTCCAGACCAAGTATTTCCAGGGTAAATACGGTAACCTGGACTCCACGCTGATCTCATTTGGACCCTGCCAGACCCCGACGCTGGGCTTCTGCGTGGAGCGCCATGACAAGATCCAGTCCTTCAAGCCAGAGACCTACTGGATCCTGCAGGCAAAGGTAATCTTTTTGTTGTTGTTGTTGTTGTTGTAGACATCTGTCTTTCATAATGACCAGATACGCTCCTCAGGTGTTTTGTCTCAAACGTGGCTGCCGTAAAAAAGGCGAACTAGCGTAAGACCCACTGCGCATGCTCTGAGCTGCGCTCTGGGTGGTGTTATGTAATTTCCCACCTGTACCACAGTACCACTCATTCTAATATATATATAGATATAACAACTTCTGATTAAGGTAAGAACATGGTTAGTCCGGAATTCTCCTTTTAACCCATTCTGACCGGGCACCCCATTTTGGTGTTAGCATCATGTTATGCTTTACCTATTGAAAAATAGCAGATCTACAAGCTCATAGCGCGCCACCGAGTGGCGCGATACGAGCTTGTAGGTCTTCTATTTTGAAAAATCGAAGAACAACTGACATTTTTAGAATCTGATCTCAGGTCAGAATGGGTTAATCAACCAGTGTGTGTCCAGTGGAAACCTCGTATGAATCTGATCTCAGGTCAGAATGGGTTAAGGCGCAAAGGGACTGACGCGAGTGGAGGACACAAGGATGGACATTTCAGGTATTGGAATTTGCTTTCGTCGTCGGTGTGCCTTTCCTGTTGCATCAGAACTCCACACTGTCGCCCATCGAGGCTGTTAACCCATTCTGACCTGAGATCAGATTCATACCAGGTTTCCACTGGACACACACTGGTCTGATTAACCCATTCTGACCTGAGATCAGATTCTAAAAATGTCAGTCGTTCTTCGATTTTTCAAAAATAGCAGACCTACAAGCTCGTATCGCGCCACTCGGTGGCGCGATATGAGCTTGTAGATCTGCTATTTTTCAATAGCTAAAGCATAACATGATGCTAACACCAAAATGGGTGCCAGGTCAGAATGGGTTAATGTTCTTGGCCTGCTGAACGCCACTAGGCCAGCAGGGCGCGCTGATGGACAATATGCCTGTGTTTTGTGGCAGGTGTTCAGAGGGAAGGACAGCCCCATTACGCTGGACTGGGACAGGGTGAGAGTGTTCGACAGAGACGTGGCTCAGATGTTCGTCAACCTGGCCAAGACCTCCAGAGAGGCCCGGGTAAGAGACCTCCTTACTTCAGCATTAACCCATTCTGGCCGGGAACCCATTTCGGTGTTAGCATCATGTTATGCTTTAGCTATTGAAAAATAGCAGATCTACAAGCTCGTAGCGCGCCACCGAGTGGCGCGCTACGAGCTTGTAGGTCTGCTATTTTTGAAAAATCAAAGAACGACTGACATTTCTTTAATCTGATCTCAGGTCAGAATGGGTTAATCAGACCAGTGTGTCCCCCGGTGGAAACCTCGTATGAATCTGATCTCAGGTCAGAATGGGTTAATTGAAGGTGCTGTAGGTGCCTTTTTTTTATATTTGTTAAAAATTAACTAAAACATTTTTGGTGAAACGGGTAATAACGGCTCTATATTCAGATAGCATTCATTGCTGGAGCGTTTGTTCAGTAATAGGGGTCTCCCCGGCTCGTACAGTACAAATACATGGTTAACCCATTTTGGGGGCGGGAACCACTTTTGGTGTTTATTATGTTATAATTTAGCTATTGAAAAATAGCAGATCTACAAGCTCATAGGGCGCCACTCGGTGGCGCGCTATGAGCTGTAGGTCTGCTTTAAAGTCGGGGGGGGGGGGGGGGGGGGGGGGGGGGCCCTGGAACTACATATTTTGAGAAGGGGGTCCGTGGCCCAATAGAGATAATTCTGGGGGTCCTTGACATGAAAAAGGTCGAGCACCGCTGACATAGAAACATGGGTTTTTCAGATTTTTCTTAGGATTTTAAAAGCCCTTTTTTTTTTCCTTCATCAACCTCAGTCCAAAATGGGTTATAACACAACCTCTGTAGCATAATATTGCATACATGGCATTCCCAGGATGTTGCACTATAAGAACAACACAAGTGGTATACCTGGCGATTGGTGTCATTCTCTACCCCCCCCCCCCCCGTAGGTGGAGTCGGTGAGCAAGAAGGAGAAGGCAAAGCAGCGACCGCAGGCCTTGAACACGGTGGAGATGCTGCGCGTGGCCAGCTCCTCCCTCGGTGGGTCAGCGGCGACTAACCATCCTGTGGCGGGAACCCCTTTTTTGGTGTTTTAACCCATTCTGACCTGAGATCAGATTCATACGAGGTTTTCCACTGGACACACACTGGTCTGATCAACCAATTCTGACCTGAGATCAGATTCTAAAAAATGTCAGTCGTTCTTCGATTTTTCAAAAATAGCAGACCTACAAGCTCGTAGCGCGCCACTCGGTGGCGCGCTATGAGCTTGTAGATCTGCTGTTTTTCAATAGCTGAAGCATAACATGATGCTGACACCAAAATGGGTTCCCGGTCAGAATGGGTTAAGCATTATGTTATGCTTTAGCAGATCTACAAGCTACCGAAAGAATCGTGAAAATGTGGTGCAAATCTTTGAATAGATATTATTTCAGAGTGATCATTTTTATATTATATGTGGGGGTCCTTGACATGAAAATGTTTGAGAGCCACTGGACATGTGAAACATGTGTTGTTCAGAAAACTGCCCAGGATTTAGATGACATTCATAGAATCGTCCTCAGTTTAGTTGTTGGAAAAGTCTGGAGCAAATCTTTGAATATATTTTCTTGCAGAGCGAATGTACAAGCTCTTTGTGAGCTTATAGATAATTAAAAATAACAGCGTTACAAGTGACGGCGTTACTGTAACGGAATACTTTTTGGGAGTAACCTAACGGATTAGTTTGCAATTAGAGTGGAGAATCAATCGACATCAATGCAAATTAGTCATGATGAAACAAGCCCAACACAGCTCCACAGCACTCTTGATGTTTTTTTAGTTTTTTTTTTAGTTTTACACCAAACCTCCTCGCACGACGACGCAGGTGGGTTTTAATTGTCGGTAACGCGAAAATAATCCACCGAGTTACTTTTCTCAGAAGGTAATCTTGTAACGTGACGAAATGTAATTGCGGTAAGTAATCCTGTAACGTAACGCAATACTGTTAAAAGTAACGTTCCCCAACACAGAGTAATACAGTAAGAGAGTGGCCGACGCTCGCGTTGACTCCCATTGTAACAACGGAATGCGGAAGTGCTCATTCTATCTCAATGGGATAGTTCCAGCCATATATAGGAGCAATGTGTGGAACTATCGCCCACAGGCATTAGGCCACCCACTCTGCGGCGAGATCAAAGCGTGTCGCTACTCTGCCCCCAACACTGGTTAATGTGCACACACGTGATTGGTTGTCTCTGCTTTTTGTCAATTATAAGAAAGGCGGTCAAAGAAATACAGAGCTTGTGAACCACTGAAATAGGTGATGTATAACCCATTTTCGGGCGGGAACCCCTTTTGGTGTTTTAAGCGTTATGCTATGCTTTATCTGTTGAAAAATGGCAGATCTACAAGCTCATAGCGCGGCACCGAGTGCCTCGCTACGAGCTTGTAGGTCTGCTATTTTCTTTTTTTATCGTGAAAATGCGGCACAAATCTCTTGAATATATATTCTTTCAGAGCGAACGTTTTTAACTCAAATCTTTGGTTCTGATGGGTTCCTGGAAAAAAAAACATATTTCCAGACGGGGGTCAGTGGCCAATTACATATATTTTTGGGGGTCCTTGACATGAAAACGTCTGAGAACGAATGACATGTAGAAACATGGGTTTTTCAGAAAAAACTGTCAAGATTTAGAAGACATTTGTAGAATGTTTTCTCAGGTTTTAACATCATGATGTGTCTGGTAGGCATGGGTCCGCAGCACACCATGCAGATAGCGGAGCGCCTGTACACACAGGGCTACATCAGCTACCCCCGCACGGAGACCAACCACTACCACGAAAACTTTGACCTGAAGGGAACCCTCCGACAGCAGGCCAACAACCACCTGTGGGGAGAGGAGGTACGGACGGAGCCTGTAGTCTCCACCTCACCCCCTAGCACTCACCTCTTCAGACTCCACCTCACCCCCCTAGCACTCACCTCTTCAGACTCCACCTCACCCCCCTAGCGCTCACCTCTTTAGACTCCACCTCACTCCCTAGCACTCACCTCTTCAGACTCCACCTCACCCCCCTAGCACTCACCTCTTCAGACTCCACCTCACCCCCATAGCACTCACCTCTTTAGACTCCACCTCACCCCCCTAGCACTCACCTCTTCAGACTCCACCTCACCCCCTAGCACTCACCTCTTTAGACTCCACCTCACCCCCGTAGCACTCACCTCTTCAGACTCCACCTCACCCCCCTAGCACTCACCTCTTCAGACTCCACCTCACCCCCCTAGCACTCACCTCTTCAGACTCCACCTCACCCCCCTAGCACTCCCCTCTTCAGACTCCACCTCGTCCTCCTAGCACTCACCTCTTCAGACTCCACCTCACCCCCCTAGCGCTCACCTCTTCAGACTCCACCTCACCCCCCTAGCACTCACCTCTTTAGACTCCACCTCACCCCCCTAGCACTCACCTCTTCAGACTCCACCTCACCCCCCTAGCACTCACCTCTTTAGACTCCACCTCACCCCCCTAGCACTCACCTCTTTAGACTCCACCTCACTCCCTAGCACTCGCCTCTTCAGACTCCACCTCACCCCCCTAGCACTCACCTCTTCAGACTCCACCTCACCCCCATAGCACTCACCTCTTTAGACTCCACCTCACCCCCCCCCCCTAGCACTCACCTCTTCAGACTCCACCTCACCCCCTAGCACTCACCTCTTCAGACTCCACCTCACCCCCCTAGCACTCCCCTCTTCAGACTCCACCTCGTCCTCCTAGCACTCACCTCTGATGACTGCACCTGACTCCTTAGCACTTCACTCTCTTGTATGCAGATATATCTTGGTCACTTGTTCTCATGTTTTTTTTGTTATAGTAGTTATTTCTAGACAAATGTACAGAATGTTATTTAGATATTAAGTTGTTTTTGACAGATGCCATGTATATTGTTCACCTGATATCTTAGAATGTAGTTTAAAATGTACAGAATGTTATTTTGATACAGGTTATTTTTTTTCGTACCTGTTACTACTGTATCTAATTTCTTATTATTTAGATATATTTCAAATAACGTTTAGACTTGATTAGTCGAAATTGATTGCTTACCTGCCTGGTATCTTGAGGCACTACATAGTTCACCTTGTTTGTTGACTAGAGTTCATGTTTACCATGCTTATTCTGAGCTCTCTGCACGAGAGCGTCTACTAAATGCCTAACTTTTAAATCAGGTGTGTTGTGATGCTTCCACCAGGTGAAGGCTCTGCTCTCTGATGGACTGAACCGGCCCAGGAAGGGTTCCGATGCTGGGGATCACCCTCCCATCACTCCCATGAGAGCCGCTTCAGAGGGAGAGCTGGGTGAGACTTAGTAAACTAATACTTGGAGGGGCACGGTGGCACAGTTGGTAGTGCTGTCGCCTCACAGCTAGAAGGTCCTGGGTTCGATTCCCGCTCGGGGCGCTGTGGGTGCTGGTGGCGTGTTTCCTCCTCCGCGTCATCAGTGCCCATACCCGAAGGTGGGGTTGGCGAAAGGGCCTTTCTGTGTGGAGTTTGCATGTTCTCCCCGTGTCCCCTAGGGTAGATACCCTCACAAAAACATGCAGTAATCCTGGTCTCTAAACTGCCTCCCCCTGGCCAGCCGGGGCGCCTGATGGAGGGGAAAGGAACTGGTTGGAATAACGTGTTCCTTCCACGCGCTACGTCCAACCAGGGAAACTCCCCCCTGTCAGGTGTAAAGGAGCAACTTGGACACTCAAGCATGAAGGAAGCATGAGTTAAGTCCGTTGCTCTCCCCAGGTTGGTGGAGGGTGTGTAGAGCCCAGGATCACATTAGATGATTGACACAGGGGTGAAAAATGGGTTACAAAATCGTGGGATAAAAAATATATTAAAAAAAAAAGTAAACTAATACTTGAAGACCCGGGGGCCGATTCGGCAAGTGTCTTCTAAATCCTGTTTTCTGAAAAAACCCCATGTTGCTAATATATTGACACCGACTCTGGAGGATCAACACTGGGAACCTTCCGTTTCCCAAGTCGCCCCATCGTTAGAACCGCCATTAGTTGAGTTGTTGTAACGGGTTCCATTCATGTTGTTCTTTTACGTACATGTAAACTCAAATGGAAATAAACTCCAAACTTATTTTGTGTTTTATCCTTTCGACCGATGCAGTAACCTACAAATATTATATAGTCATGTTTGTTCATGCTTTTTTGTCATTGACGGAACACAAACATTTTATTTCATTGAATACAATGAAATGCATGAAACTTAACTTCCCGCTGTGGTCTCCCCGACCCCACAGGAAGCGACGGCTGGCAGCTGTACGAGTACATCACGCGTCACTTCATCGCCACCATCAGCCAGGACTGCAAGTTCCTGCAGACGGTCATCGACTTCAGTATCGGGACTGAAGGCTTCTCTTGCACCGGCAAAACCCTCTTGTCACCAGGTAAGCTGTCGCCTCAACTGAACTCGACGCTAAACAATGTAGCCATGTCGCCGTTGACCAAGAGTGGACGCTCTTGTACAACAAAGTAGGTCTTTAATTTAACAAAGTTAAATGCTACAGATTGTCTGCAGAGATGCAATTTCAAATGTTCTGTTATGTGTGGACCTCAGGAAGAATAGCCAGGTTATGTTATACCTCATCTAAGAGGGATCCTTAATGAAACTCTCTTTCCCAGGGTTCACGGTGGTGATGCCGTGGCAGGGCCATAGAGTATTAAAAGGATAGAGAAATTTGGGCTTGTACAACTTCCTGGTCTCAAACAAGGAAGCTCTGAGAAGGAAGTGAAGTGGTCACGTGACTGGGCTGCGCCATGACACTTTCATGGACACTTTCATGGGAGCCAAACAACTACCCAAAGTTTGGCAGAATGCAATGTCAATGAGAGCTCAGTGACCAGCTCATGAACAAACATTATTTATGAACAATTGAGACCTTTTGTAAAGTAATCACTTCTGGAAAATAACAGAAGACATGTAACACATTATTGTCTGCTGTGTTATTTGATGTGTACACTGTGTAATTTTTTATAGAGGTATGATATCTAAAGAGCACAAAGTACATTTCTGAACGCACCAAATATCGCGAGACTTCCCACCGTTTCCTGTCTGGCAGCCAAATCTCGCAATACTTCGGAGCCAGAAACAATAACTGCTGCTGTTTAGATCCTCAGATAAAATTATATACTGTGCAATCTGTGCACATCGTAAAGTAAGTGATTAGAAAACAACCTGTGATATGTCTTCTGTTATTTTCCAGAAGTGATTACTTTACAAAAGGTCTCAATTGTTGCTGGTCCAGCCGGCTCCATTCACTGCCATGTATTCATTGCACTTCCGGTGTGAGTTTGGCTCCCATGAAAGTGTCCATGAAAGTGTCATGGCGCAGCCCAGTCACGTGACCACTTCACTTCCTTCTCAGAGATTCCTTGGTCTCAAGCAAGGACTGTCTAAAGAGGACGAGACGCGAAGACCGTACGGGCGACGCCATGTTGCTCCATGGCAGTGTTGCCAACTCGTGACAGAAATAAGCCAACCCACCTCCAAAAAACAAGCCAAAAGAAACCCAATAATATGACCATATAATCCTAATAAAAAAGATTTTATGCATTTATCATTATAAATACTATGTATGTCTATGATAATTAATGTTTTATTATACTAATAATTAGCCTACAAAGAAAATAAAAGGATCTCTGGAAAAAAGGAAGCCAAAAGAGTCGCGGGAAATAAGCAGACTTGGCAACCCTGCTCCATGGAAGGAAAGAAACATGCGCAGTTGAGACCAAGGAAGCTGAACGCGGAAGTGTTGGCTGCATAAAGCCCATGTTTCTTTCCTTCCATGGAGCAACATGGCGTTGCCCGTGCGGTCTTTCGCTTCTCGTCCTCTTTCGACAGTCCTGGCCCTGAAGGAGGCTAATAAAACTCTCTTTCCCAGGGTTCACGGCGGTGATGCCGTGGCAGGGCATCCCCCTGGAGGAGGCGCTGCCGGTGTGTGAGCGCGGCGACATCTACACCGTGGACGAGATCAAGCTGGTGGAGAAGCAGACCAGCCCCCCCGACTACCTGACGGAGGCGGAGCTTATCACGCTGATGGAGAAGCACGGCATCGGTACGCATGTGTCTCTGCCGGGCAACGCGGTGGTTAAAGATGGGATACCGTGATTTTTGTACGTGTCTAACTGTCTATGGAGTTAATAGACTCTAATAGACTAATAGACTCTAATAGACCCCCAGGTGTGGTTAGAATATTCAAATATGTCTTCCCTGTGTATTTTCGGTTCTTCCTGAAAGCCTATACGCCAAATTACAATACCCAAAATCTCAGCCACTCGCTCACTCACACTCGCTCACTTCAGCATGGCGGTGTTATGGTGAAATTGGTGACCTGCTGGAATTTGTGACCCTCTTGTGGACTTCACACAACTTACATGGAGGTCTTTTAATACGTGGCCTGAATACCGCAATGTTGAACTCTGCTAATGATTTTTTTTCGAACGCTGACATTATGTGATTTTCCACACGTTTGTCTACATACACGATTGTCACATATTTCAGCAGGTCACCAATCTCACCGTAACACCACCATGGTGGAGTGTGAGTGAGCGAACCTGCCGTTCAGGTGGGTGGTGCTAAGGTGAAATCCAGGTATACTTTATGTGTGGCCACATAAAAACATAATTTTAACACTTTCTGTACTAAAATGACTAAAATCTTCCTCCTAGTATACCTGATGATCATGTTTTAGGGGAAGGGGGGGGAAACACGGCACTCTATCGTTAAAAGAAAAGCAGATATACAAGCTCACAACAGCGCTGCGATGGGATGCATTGTGTCATAGAAATAGTCTACTAGTGTAAGTGTTCTTCACGGGTCTAAACTCCGACTGTTGTAAGAGGATGTAAGAGAATCTCAACCTGACCCGAACGCAGTTGAGCGTAGTGTGACACCGACCTGTACGGTTGGGTCTCGGGTACTGTGTCGGGTATTTTCAGTTTCGAGAAGACCTCTGATGTCTGGTGATTTTGTTGTTATTTATTTATCTTTGTACACTTGAGCGATTTTATTATTTGTATTTCATATTTTGTTCAGGTACGGACGCCAGCATCCCTGTCCACATCAACAACGTCTGTCAGAGGAACTACGTGACGGTGGAGAGTGGACGCAAGCTGAAACCCACCAACCTGGGCATTGTGCTGGTGCACGGCTACTACAAGACGGGTACTAATTACGTTAATTACATTATTACCCACCAACCTGGGCATTGCGCTGGTGCACGGCTACTACAAGACGGGTACTAATTACGTTAATTACATTATGACCCACCAACCTGGGCATTGTGCTGGTGCACGGCTACTACAAGACGGGTACTAATTACGTTAATTACATTATTACCCACCAACCTGGGCATTGTGCTGGTGCACGGCTACTACAAGACGGGTACTAATTACATTAATTACATTATTACCCACCAACCTGGGCATTGTGCTGGTGCACGGCTACTACAAGACGGGTACTAATTACATTAATTACATTATTACCCACCAACCTGGGCATTGCGCTGGTGCACGGCTACTACAAGACGGGTACTAATTACATTAATTACATTATGACCCACCAACCTGGGCATTGCGCTGGTGCACGGCTACTACAAGACGGGTACTAATTACGTTAATTACATTATGACCCACCAACCTGGGCATTGTGCTGGTGCACGGCTATTACTAGACACCAACCTGTGGTTCATCATATCTCTCTTCCTGTATCGTTCCACTTTTGACCCGAGCACCGTTCAATTTTCAATTGACTTAACTATTGAACAGATGGACGGTTTTAAATCTTCTCTTCTGGGGGGGTCCCGACACAAAACATTTTCATTCGTGGGCCAAATACTGTTTCCATTTGGGGATCCTCGCACAACAAAGTTTGAGATGCTGATTTAGAATGTCATTTGTGGGTTAAAAAAAACGTCCCATTTAATAAATTCTTTCAAATGAATGTACATTCCAGATGCAGAGCTGGTGCTGCCCACCATCCGCAGTGCGGTGGAGAAGCAGCTGACCCTCATCGCTCTGGGCAAGGCCAACTTCCAGCAGGTCCTCCAACACACGCTGGACATCTTCAAGAGGAAGTTCCACTACTTCGTCGACTCCATCAGCAGTGGGTCCACTGGCCACGGGACTAGCGCAGCAGCCGTCTTAGCGATTATCCTGTCGATTATGATTGAATAAAATACCGTCTAAATAGTTTAGGTCAAAAATGGCTTAGTTGCAGGTTGTAAATCCTGAAACGTCTTATCATTCACCTAAATGTCAGTGCTGAAATCGACGTGTAAATATGAAGCTAGCACTACTTTCATCTGAAATGCCACAATGTACGTACGGTATGTGCAGAATGAATGCACTTAGTGCAGGGTATACATGTACTGCTATGTGTCATTTGATTAAACAAAGCATCTTTGTTTGATTGATTGAATACTTTTATTAACCCATTCTGGACGGGAACCCATTTTGGTGTTTTAACTAACCATTGTGTTTTACTTAAGCTATTGAAAAATAGCAGATCTACAAGCACCACCGAGTGGCACGCTACAAGCTTGTAGGTCTGCTATTTTTTTTTAAATCCATGTTTCCAATGTGGACTCTATTTCTAATGTTTCCAATGTGGACTCTATTTCTAGTGTTTCCAATGTGGACTCTATTTCTAGTGTTTCCAATGTGGACTCTATTTCTAATGTTTCCAATGTGGACTCTATTTCTAATGTTTCCAATGTGGACTCTATTTCTAGTGTTTCCAATGTGGACTCTATTTCTAATGTTTCCAATGTGGACTCTATTTCTAATGTTTCCAATGTGGACTCTATTTCTAGTGTTTCCAATGTGGACTCTATTTCTAATGTTTCCAATGTGGACTCTATTTCTAATGTTTCCAATGTGGACTCTTATTTCTAGTGTTTCCAATGTGGACTCTATTTCTAGTGTTTCCAATGTGGACTCTATTTCTAATGTTTCCAATGTGGACTCTATTTCTAGTGTTTCCAATGTGGACTCTATTTCTAATGTTTCCAATGTGGACTCTATTTCTAGTGTTTCCAATGTGGACTCTATTTCTAGTGTTTCCAATGTGGACTCTATTTCTAATGTTTCCAATGTGGACTCTATTTCTAGTGTTTCCAATGTGGACTCTATTTCTAATGTTTCCAATGTGGACTCTATTTCTAATGTTTCCAATGTGGACTCTATTTCTAGTGTTTCCAATGTGGACTCTATTTCTAATGTTTCCAATGTGGACTCTATTTCTAGTGTTTCCAATGTGGACTCTATTTCTAATGTTTCCAATGTGGTCCTCGTGTGCGGTTCTCTTGTCTTCGGCAGGCATGGATGAGCTTATGGAGGTGTCCTTCTCCCCTATTGCTGACTCCGGTAAACCCCTGTCCCGCTGTGGAAAGTGCCATCGTTTTATGAAGTACATCCAGGTCAGTGTCACACACACACACACACACACCCCTCCAATATATTTAGTCACAAGAACTTGTTACTTTTCATTGGTTCAATATTTAGAACACTTTTAACCACTTTCACTTTCAAAATGTTTTTTTCTTTCTTTTTTTTAATTGGCGAAAATGGCCAGTCTACAAGCTCACACCCATTGTGAGCTTGTAGATTGGCTATTTTCACTGTTAATTTACAACATTACACAATTGCACACATGATGTGGATAATCTAGCCTCACACCGTTACTGCCGTTTCAGAGCCTCGTTCAGCATCTTAGTTGATGCTGGTACAAACGATTTGATGCTGAACTTCACATCATTAGAACTAAAATGTCCAACCTTGAATTTCTATCCTGGCCCTAAAAATAGCCCGGATGCACACAGAGTGGTTTGAACCGAGCCAGACAGTGACGCAACGCACATCATCTGTATGGCCATGGCTCCGTGAATGCAGCTTCCTCCAGTCAGCTCATCTAATGCATGTGGCCTTCAGCGTGGGTTTTAACCACTTATTATAACTCCAGCGGAAGTACTCCCATTTTGGATTGAATTTGTATTGTTTTGTAGACATCTGTCTTTCATAATGACCAGATACGTTCCACTGTGTTTTGTCTCAAATGGGCTGCCGTAAAAATGGCAAACGACCGCAAGTTCCACCGCGCGCTTGGAGCCGCGGTGCGCTCTACCACCTCTACTACTCTCGTTCTTGGATATATAATAACAAATCAGATTAAGGTAATCAAATGGTTTATCTGGAAGAAGGCAGCTCTCTTCAGTTCAAGTAGACCATATTTTATTCCATAAATAAAGCATAGGAAGTAGACCTGCCATGTTCACAATATTTATCTGTGGAACGGAGTCAAACTAAATGTTAAAGGTCCTTTCAAACGAGCATGGATGAACGCAGTCGTTGTCGCCTGGATCAACGACGTGTCTGGTCCAGGTCTGGTCCAGGTCTGCTCCAGGTCTGCTCCAGGTCTGCTCCAGGTCTGCTCCAGGTCTGCTCCAGGTCTGCTCCAGGTCTGCTCCAGGTCTGCTCCAGGTCTGCTCCAGGTCTGCTCCAGGTCTGGTCCAGGTCTGCTCCAGGTCTGCTCCAGGTCTGCTCCAGGTCTGGTCCAGGTCTGCTCCAGGTCTGGTCCAGGTCTGCTCCAGGTCTGCTCCAGGTCTGGTCCAGGTCTGCTCCAGGTCTGCTCCAGGTCTGCTCCAGGTCTGCTCCAGGTCTGCTCAAGAGGGACGCGAGTGACAACGCAAGCGTAATGAAAAAGCTAAACAGAATCCAGGTCTGGTGAGTCAGGGGGGCGTGTGCACGCCCTCGACAATTTCACGGGGCCGCGCCCGCGTAAGGATACGCTTGCGTTGTTGCCCCTCGACTTCTCTGCACGTATAGCAAAAAAAACGCAGGTCTCATTGAAAATGCTAACAATGGGGACATGCAATCGGAAAGCTCCGGTGGAAATGGCAACCGTGCCCAAACCACACGGTCACTATCAAAAGTGTTTCGTACTGTAACCGCCAACGATCTATACCTCGCAGGCCAAGCCCAGCCGGCTGCACTGCTCCAACTGCGACGACACGTACAGCCTGCCGCAGATGGGCATCATCAAGCTGTACAAGGAGCTGCGCTGTCCGCTGGACGACTTTGAGCTGGTGCTGTGGACGTCTGGTGCCCGCGGAAAGAGCTACCCCCTCTGTCCTTACTGCTTCAGCAACACACCCTTCCAGGACATGAAGAAAGGTAGGTTTTTTTTAAGTGGTGCAACCACTTCTACATCCAGCTTTGTCCATGTACCTACCTGTGTACCTGTGTGTGTCTTTGAGCCTGAGTATGTTACTTATTTATACCAGAAGGGGGCGCCAGAAACAGAGAGAGGGGTAGTGCTGTGTCTCTAATGAGAGAGAGAGAGAGAGAGAGAGGGGGGGGGGGGGAGGGAGGGAGGGGGGGGAATTGCACCACTTGGTTCACACAGGTGTGATTTTTTACCTAACCCATTGAGACCTGAGACCAGATTCTAAAATCTTCTAAATCCTGACAGTTTTCTGTTTTTTTTGATAACTCTTGTTTCTATGCCAGTGGTGCTCAAACTATTTCATGTCAAGGAGCCCCAACATTATCATATATTCAGCCGACAATATGCCGAAAATATGTTGTTCCACCATGGACCCCCCTAGAAGTAAAGATATGAGAATGTTCGTGTGAAATAAAGAATATAAATATATATTCAAAGAGTTGCGCCACATTTTCACGATTTATCAAAAATAGCAGATCTACAAGCTCGTAGTGCAGCACTCTGTGCCCTGCTAGGACCTTGTATATCTGCTATTTTATTAGCTGAAGTTTAAAGTAATGGTTAAAGTGGTCAAAAGCTAAGGTGACACAGATGCGTTCCCGGTCTTAAAGGGCCACTTCACCTGATTTGCAACCAGATCTTATTTTAATGATGTATGGGAGCCAAGAAACACTTTCCTGGGGTTTTTATGTGGGTAATGTGGTTTTTGTTATTTTAGTATTTCAAAGTGTGTGTGTGTGTGTGTGTGTGTGTGTGTGTGTGTGTGTGTGTGTGTTTTATATATATCAGGCATTTCCCTCTCACTCCCTTTTCTTTTGTGTTCCCTCCCAGGTATGGGATGCAACGAGTGCACCCACCCGTCCTGCCAGCACTCCCTCAGCTCTCTGGGGATTGGTCAGTGTGTGGAGTGTGAAGGTGGCGTCCTGGTGCTGGACACAACCTCGGGTCCCAAGTGGAAGATGGCCTGTAACAAATGCAACGTGGTGGTGCACTTCTTTCAACACGCACACAGGGTACAGGTGAGCACCAGGCTGTCTTTAATTAAACTAATCAATTCAATCAGTTATATTGAAAGAATTGTGACATTTTCTTTGGATAAAACCAAACGTTTCCAGGAAGGTAACAACATTTCAGCCAATCAGGAGAGAGTACCAATTTATCAGCTTAATTTGTATAGTGTCTCAGTTCCAATATTGTCTGCTCATCACTTCCAATTTCACTTATTTAATGTGACATGACTGAGTTCTCTATCCTGATTGGATAAAATGTGTATACTGAGTTTACTGACCTGAACATTTTCTGTTTAATAAAGAGCTGGAAATTCCCTCCCTTCTGCCCCTAGGTGGCACAGGAGAGCTGTGACTCCTGCGACGCCTCCCTGGTGGCGGTGGACTTCAACAAGAACCGCAACCCGCTGCCGGGCAGCGAGACGCAGCACACGGGCTGCGTGTTCTGCGACCCCGTCTTCCAGGACCTGGTGGAGCTCAAGCACGCCACCATGAGGCACCCCATGCACCGCGGGGGAGGAGGGGCCAGGCGGGGGGGCGGGGGCCGTGGCGGCAGGGGCCGAGGGCGCCGGGGAGACCCCAAAAAGCCCAAGGACAAGATGGCCGCCCTGGCAGCGTACTTTGTCTGACGTCTTTTCTGCTTCGCTTTATTTTGTTCAACTTGAACATGCGTCTTCCAGTCATAATGTACTGTACCGATGTTTTTTTTTAAATGAGCTAAACCTAATTGGTTGTTATCTAGGCCTACATGATATTATTGTTTGAAATTAGTACCTGCTGATGTAATGCATCACGTTTTTGTTTGACAGGAGTCATATTTAGGGACTTTTGATATCTATCCGATGTCCCCATTAGGACCACAGATATGCTCTAAAAGTGTGACTAATAATTTTAACTGGGATTTAATACATTATACATTAATGTATTTACTAGCATAAAGGGTACTTCTACTGTCTGTATGTTTGTTAATTATGGAAAATACTCATTTTGGTCGTTGATATCAAAAGTAAAGTAATCTGAAAAAGTGAAGTGTCTTCTGTTGCATGTAACATTTGTCATTGTTTTTCAGTGGGACAAACGGCCCAATTTTCCCACTATTTTTGAAAATCTTTAGGCATATTTTCACCTACAGTGCAATTGTGTGTGGCAACACCTAGATTAAGTTAGGCTAAAAACCAGTAGACAATATCAACAATAAAATATATTTGCACACTGCCACTTGCGTGGTCGAGAAAAACGTTTAATGTGAAGCAGAGTTTCAACGATGCCTGCATGAGGAAGGTCTACTTAACCCATTCTGAACGGGAACCCGTTTTGGTGTTTGCATCATGTTATGCTTTAGCTATTGAAAAATAGCAGATCTACAAGCTCATAGCGCGCCACCGAGTGGCGCGCTACGAGCTTGTAGGTCTGCTATTTTTGAAAAATCGAAGAACGACTGACATTTTTTTAAATCTGATCTCAGGTCAGAATGGGTTAAAGACCAAAACGTGTAGAGACGCCATGTTGAAAGGGGTACAAATGTTCAGCTTGGGTGACTGTCCGACGGAACACAAATGATGCATTTTATTTGATTCCACTACCAGTCTGAATGGCTGGTAGGCCTTTTTCACAGTGTTTATATGAGTGGGTATGTTTGATTCAGGTGTTAGGGCCGATTCATACTCCTACTTTAGAGCCGAATAAAAGTCGGTTCGGCGCTGTAGAGCCTACAATGTGACGTCATTTGAGGTTCGGGTGGGGGGGGGGGGGCTACTGTCCTAAAGTCGGCTCTTATGTGCTACTGAAAATTTCTGACGAGCCGAAATCATTTCAGCACTACATCGCCGAAACAGCGGTAAAATAGGAGTATGAATCGGCCCTTATTGTGTGTGTCAAATTGATTAAGGTACATGAGTGTCAAGATGGACACTCATACTTCCATACTTTGAGAAACACAGTCTGTAGTATTAGTATTAATTAGTATTATATGGTGTTTAACAAATTGGGTTAGTTGTAGGCTACTACCCCTAACTTTAAAGTAGCTATAATGTTTTTTTTTGTAATCAAATTTTTGTCTATTGGTCATGAAAATTCATGCCGTGTTCAAACTCAATGTTTTTTTATGTCATAGATTTTCAATATACCTGGGCCCTCATCAAACCCTGTACACTCAAGACACTGCCCCTGCTGCCACCCTTAGTTCTCCATATATGGAGCTGACCTGTATTAACATTCCGTATGTTGATCTGACCTCATTAAACCCTGGCCTGTACATTCAAGAAACACTCCATAGAATTCAACGTATGCGGTATACCGTATGCCTAATAGCCTTGTACATCACCACAATATATAATATAATATTCCTATGGCTATTTATACGTATTATTATTGTTGTAATTATTATGTTATTATTGTTGACTTGTTACAGTTTAATAATTATATAGGTGCACTACCTCGGGCCAAATTACAACTGCCGTACATCGGGTACTATACTTTTGCCTAATAAATGTTACAGCGCTACATCCAGACTGGGTTTCCTTGGGGCGGCGGTGGCTCAGTGGCTGGATGGTAACCGGCCTTGAGCGAGACACTGAACAACTAATTGCTCCTGATGTACTGGTTGGTGCCTTGCATGGTTTCCGCCGCCATCTGTATATGAATGTGTGTGAATGGGGTGAATTGATGCGCAAATGTAAAGCGCTATATAAATGCAACATTTAACATTTTCCCGACCGAGACCGAGTCTCGACAGCCGTAGTATGGCTTTGTGGACAGTAATCGGCTATTTATGGAGCGCATTAAAAATATATATTTATCGTCGTGCATTACATTTTAATTTATTTCATTTAACTAATCAAACAACTAATGTATTTAATTATTAAATGATATGATCAAAAACGATTCCAACTTGATAGGCCTCCACGCTTACATATTGAAGTCAGGGCAAAAACAGTACCCTGTGAAACTTCCGTGCAGGCGTGTAGCAGTCCTTTTGTGTCTCGCTCCAGGCACGGGAGAAAAAGCGTGCAACGTGAAGGGAGTGTCTGTCTGTCTGCTCTGAAAACATTACCATAACACAGCACATTAATAAGGTAAGAATATGATCCACATTCCTGCTCTTTCGGGTCCCCTTTAGACCAATAATTAAACACGAGGAGGATGTCATGTTTATGTTCTGTACGTGTTGCAAGGCAATGGACGCATTCACCGATTTGCTCGTAAACAAGAGTACAAGACACACTGACAGACACTGCTCTAACTTCTATCACTGCATCTTAAAACACCGCTTTTATTGACAAACTCCGTCCTAGCCCCATAATGGAACCTCTCCATCCGCTATACTGTAGTGGAGGGAGGTCCATATGCTTTAAACTTAAAACGTTAAAAGTAATATATTTCTGTTTTAAATATGTTTTTTGTTTAAAAGGTTTAACCACTGTTAGAGTAATCATATCGACACCCTGTCTCTCCAGCTCTTTATTAAACAGAAAATAAATGGTAAGGCCCAATTTCTGCTAATCATTTATCAGCTTCCAATTTGATAGTGTCGTTGAAGTTCCAGTTTTGTCTTTCTATTTGTGTCATCACTTCCAATGTCTCTTGTTTACCCTGTGTGAGTTCTCTGCGCTCCTGATTGCATGAAAGTGGTATCCTGACCTGATAATTCACTTTCCGTTACTAAAGAAGAGAATACTAAAGCGAATACAATATCACTCAATGTATCACCTATATAGCATGGTGTTGTTCATGCTTTAAGAAATACTTTCATGTTGCATCACCTTTAACTTATATCAGTGTATGTTAAAACACAGTTATCACTGTATGATAAAAACAGTGATTTAACTTAGAATCACTGTCGCGCTGTATGTTACAACACTGTACTTTAACTTAACCCAAGACCTGAGACCAGATTCTACAAAATGCTGAAAAAAAACTGTGTTCCTAACTATAATTTCAGTGGTGCTCAACCCTTTTCATCTCAAGGATCCCCGAAGTGATATGCATGTGAAAATGTTTTGTGCTAGGGACCCCTCAGAAGCAAAGATTTGAGTTAATAAAAATCACACCCTGTGTGAAGTGAGCCAGTAAGGATCAAGGGAGTTACAATAGTCAAGTTTTGACACGACTGATGTCTGGATATGGAGCTGGGCTGACTCCTGGACTGGTCCTGGGTGAGGAACGGTCTAATTCGTCGTATGTTATAAATAAGTGTAAACCTACAGGATCAAGTGACAGCTGTAATGTGTGCTTTGAACTAGAGCTGACTGTCCAGGGCAACACCAAGGTTCCTGGCTGTCGGGACAGACGTTACCAGGGCGTTGTCCACGGAGATAGTTACCTCCTGCATGAGGCAGGGCTTTAGGGAAGTCTTGTCTGGGTTCAGCTTGAGGTGGTTAGAAGACATCCACTGTGAGATGTCAGCCTGCAGGCATGCAGTGATGCGCCCTTCCACCTGAGTGGCATAGCAGTGATAAGATATATTGTGAGCGGAGATGATGGTGCCAAGATCCCTGTGGGACCCCAGTTAGGAGGGTTCGGGGGGGGGGATGATATCAAACCTTTCCAAGAAACCTGGTAGGTCCGGTCGGTTAGGTAGGAGGAGAACCAGTTTAGCCCCCCTTATAGCACTTATAGTTGGTAGTTTGTTGGATCATGATGAGACATAGTTTAGTTACTTCTGGCTGCGTAATTGCGTTCGAATGCATCCCGTTCAACAAAGGACAGGGTAATGTGTTTTGTACAGTGTGAATAGTGGAGTGGAGTGCAAAAAAACAATTAAGTGCTTGCCTTCTTAACTAACCAGGTAAACATCAAACCTAGCATCTGTCGGAACAACATGCCATCTAAAAATAACATTCTGTGCATTTGCAGTTATGGTCAGCTGTGGTATATTAATTAACCACATTTAACAAGCATACATATCTGCATAGTTACTGTAGTATAACTAACAAAATGCAAGTAAAGAGATGGCTAACACAGGCAGGCATGTGAACTCACTACAGTTACAACCCAGCTTTTTTTACCTTTTATTATATTATTATATACCCAGGGTTAAATAGTTAACCGCGGTTATTTTTGCGTGACAATGAATGAATCATCGACCTTAAAATGTAACTGTGACTATATGGCTGGCAGCCCCAGGGGGGATGGGTGACGGCACGGAGGAAGCAGCCATGATGAAGTCCTTCCTGGGCCGTTTCCTGGAGGAGTTCCCGGCGGCTCTGGGTCCAGGCGAGCCGCTGCCGCTCTGCCCGCTGAGTCGCAACACGCTCAGCCTGGACGAGCTTCCCGGAGAGAGCCTGGAGCTCGGCCTGCGACTGACGGCCGCCAGGTGAGACTCGTCGTTGTTTCAGTGGTGTACAGCGCGTTTGGAAAGAGCCAACGTATAATGGTGTATACTATATCTCTGCTGAAGAAACCTCTTGACTCCACATTGTTCATTTTTCAGGAAATTGAAGTTATACATTTGTTAGGAAATTAAGAAAACCGTATGTTTTCAAAACAAAGCAATACTGTCTCGTCAACGTTGGTGTTGTGAGTTTATATGTTTGTCATTTACTTGCATGAGAAGGAGAGAGGTGGTGGAGTTACTGTCTACTGTTAACTGTCTGTTTTAGCAGACAGTTTGAGGGTCCAATTAGAGTTAAGAGGTTTTGTCAAGTGTTTTCTAGTACTTTCCATTGGTTCAATATTTCCCAAACAACACACAGACATAAAGGGTGTTCAATAGCACTGAGTTAGGAGGTTTCCTCCCGACAGCAACGATAACGAGGCCTGGCTGCGGGTAGCTCGCGGATAGTGTGGGCCCCGGATACGCACGCTCTAAAGTTTTTTGTATGTGCGTATGCCCCCACGCACACATATTGTCTCCCCTATGGATGTCTATGGATGGAAATCTTTCACCGTTTGCCCCGCCGACTATGGAGCATGGCCTGTTCTGACATCAGCATAGACTCCATATTTGGGTATGCCTGACAAAGAACTCCATATATGGGCATGAAAGGGACACAGACACAATAACTGGGTGGGGCATGCATTTCCAACTTGCATCGTTCCAAGTAGGCCAGTGCCCAACGGGCACCGGTCTAGTATGTTTTCAATTGCCCATTGTCACACTACAGTGCACTACCCTTTCTTTATCATAGTACTTTCTATGATGTCGGTACCATGACACCATACCGATGGCATCAGGGATCTCCGTACATATTAGGCATAAGAGGATAAGATCGTTTTACTTGTTATTGTATGCCACTAGTGTTGGGGATTACGAGGTTAAGGTTTGAACAGTACACAAGTGTGTGTGTGTGTGTGTGTGTGTGTGTGTGTGTGTGTGTGTGTGGTGCGTTGCAATCTGCATTCCTCACATTCCTGCCTGTAGAAACGGAGAATGATTTACATCTGTGTAATGAAGCAACACACAACAATGCAAGTTTTGTGTTTTTCAGTTGAAAAGCTGTTATTTTCACTGAGCAATGTGGTCACATCGTACTCGATAGAGGTGCAACAGTTAATCGAACAAATCAATTGTAATTAAAAAAAAAAAATCAATTACATCAATTGTTTGTACAAGTAATAGAACATGCTATTTACTTCCGTTATAGCTCCTGAATTGATAAGCAGAATCAGAATCGATACTATCCTGATACCCATGCAGGCCTGTTACCGCCCCAAGACTCTGTTTGTTCGGTTTTTTTTCCTGGGGCAGACCATGCAAAACTCAACTCAACCGCAATGTTGTTGTAGCCTAAAGTCCAATTCATAGGCGTACAGTAGCATGCATAGACTCGCAGGGGCAAACTGCTCACAGCAACCCTGGGAATTTAAATCAGTGATTCTTCAAAGTTTTTAATTTCAAGGAAGCTGAAACCAATTTTTGATATGCATAAGGCAAGGCCACATTGGACCCCCCTTTTATACATTTACAAAAAATTTTATTTCCCCCCCGTGGATAATGTATGAAGAGAAGTCTTCCGCACACCCGGTTCTGTTTAGAGCAGGTGTGTTATAGGCGACAAGTCAGTACAGGTAGGAGAAGGAGGGAGACCCGCACACTGCCACTTTCTGGTTGAAGAGCTTATATTTAATAGATTTGAGCCACGTTTCGGGCCGTGAGACCTTCCTCAGGCTTGATTCACAACAGACTGATGGTGTCACTAAATACATTTCGAAAAGGTGTCAGCAACCAATCGGAAACGCACGTGAGAATCATTAACAGTTGTGGATACTGTATGTACCTGTGAGGTTTCTGCCCTATGTGGGTTTTTTTGCCCTAATGTCTAATCTCATGTACATGTTGACCCATTTTGATCTACAAGCTCATACGAGCTTGTATAGGTCTGCTATTTTTTTCAGAAAACTGGAGGATTTAGAAGAATCTTTTTTAAATTTCGAGGTCAGGCCTAAATGGGTTAAAAGAAGAGCTTTCGCACACCTAGAGTAAAGGCTTAAGGCTCATTCATAGTCTGGATTTCCGGTGGTGAGGTGACCGCCGCTCCGGTGGTGAGGTGACCGCCGCTCCGGTGGGTGAGGTGACCACCGCTCCGGTGGTGAGGTGACCACCGGAGCTGAAATAACCGTTGGACAGTGGTGAGTAAAAACAGAGAGAAGGGCGCTGGCGGTGGTTTGCACTTCACCGAGGACTGTGGCGTCATGTTGTGAGTTCGGTGGTCACCTAATCACCGAAAATCCAGACTATGTATGAGCCTTTAGGAGCAGGTGCGTAGGCACGTGCACATCAGTAATACAATAGAAAAATACGCCCGCACTGTCTGTCGCACACTGTCGATCTGCTCGGACGGTGCAAGAGAATATTTATTAAAGGAGGAACGTTTCGGTCACTTGATGACCTTGTACAGTATTTACAGTACATACCTGCCACTGTGCACCTACCGATGGGCTTACCACTTTTGCACCTTGCAGTATGTTTAACCTAATATACATATTGTATACATATATATGTCTTGTAGAATATCTTCATTATCGCATTATATATATTTTTACTCTTTGACAAGTTTTATTTACTGTTCCATTTTGCTCCCTGCTCTCCCCCTAACTGTGACCAGGGGGAGCTTGTGCGAAAACGAATTTCACCAACTTTGCACCTGTAAACTTGTGATCATCTTGATTTGTAACATAATAATGATCTCTGGCACCCCGATCTACACTGTAGTAGAATCCTCAGTGTTTATTGATCTCTGAGAGCGTATACAAATGCAAAATCCTTTTGGTTCCATTTGAATGCTCTCTGAATTACAGACCAGTAACTCCTTTGTCATGCAGCTGTTTGGCCTTGCGTTAGAAAATAATCAGTCTGCACGCACGCACACACGCGTGCACACACACACACACACACGCACACACACACACACACACACACACACACACACACACACACACACACACACTGCTGAATTCAAGACCAATCCCTTGCCTCATTCGGCTCAAAGGAAATAAGCTGAAAGGTCCTCAGTCATGACAGAAGCAAGGAAACATGGGCCCGTGTGTGTCCCTTCACTTGCACTCCTCCTCTCGGGCGCTTCCCGTCAGAACGACATCATTTCCTGCCTGTATAGCAGCCATTGTTCTCCGTGCTTCCCGTGTTTCCCTGCTCTCCTGCTCAAGGATTCTAAAAATGAAGGATGACACAGAGACGTCACGTCGCCTATAACCTCTCCAGGTTTCCAGGCACCGACTGGGACTCTGGGAGGTAAACTGGAGGCGGAAGCTGCACGGAATGCATTGAGCATATGAATACACATTATATTGTAAAACGATAGGTACCAGTAGGCTATACGCCTGGCACAGTATCCCGACCTATACACAAACAACTGCACACAGTCACAGTGCCCCTGCATTATCCCGCCCTTAGCCTAAACAAATACACACAGTCACTGTGTTGTTGCGACGTCGACAGAATACACTGATATCAATACAGTGTCAACAGTATTATCGGTGTAATAACCGCACCCTGTGGGTGTTATTGAGGAACAGAATATACTTACTGATATTACAGTCTCCATGCAAGTATGCCGGAGTCTGCATCGATGCAGTAATTCTACTGGTGTTACTCAAGATGTATTCGTTTATTGACCAAGCACATTATTTGATTAATCAAAAAGGTTATCGATGGCATAATTGCTAAGGAAATAATCCATAGTTGCGAATCGTATATTATATATGTTGTGCGAATTATGGCAATTTGAAGTGTTAAACACTATTGTAGCGCAATTTGTGTGTGCAATTTAGTTTTGGGGGGTATGGCTTTTCTCATGCCAGACCCCTGAACAGTGTTTATTCAAGTTCGGAGAAACGGAGCGCCTGCTGATAATCTTACAATAAATGCACCGACTCTCTGTACGTATGTACGTGCGCGTGCACGTACGTCTGTAATCCAAGTAACTGGAGAACCGTGCCCGGCATTGGATACACGGTTGTCCAGAACCGCCAGAAAAGGCTCTGGGCAGGTGCTGCCAGTGGACATAATGAGTCCTCACACCTGACCCATTTTCAGGCTCTACCTGAGCCAATTGATTGCCATATGGCAACCCCAGCCAAATTCCCGACACTTGCCATTTGATTACTTAGTCCACTTTTCACAGTCAGATTATATGTGGGCACAAAAGGGACACAGACTGTCATCAGTGCCCATACCCGAGGCGGGGTTGGCGAAAGGGCTTGTGTGGAGTTTGCATGTTCTCCCCGTGTCCCCTAGGTTAGGTACCCTCACAAAAAACATGCAGTAATCCTGGTCTCTATACTGCCTCCCCCTGGCCAGCCGGGGCGCCTGATGGAGGGGAAAGGAACTGGTTGGAATAACGTGTTCCTACCACACGCTACGGAGCAACTTGGACACTCATGCATGAAGGAAGCATGAGTTCAAGTCCGTTGCTCTCCCCAGGTTCACATGGGTGAAAAATGGGTTACAAAATCGTGGGATCAAAATTATTTAAAAAAAGGGGACACAGACTGACGGTCGGTTAAAATGGGTGCTATGACAACGGATATAACACTTTGCATACTAGGGTGGGACATGCATTCCGGATTTTCATTGTTCCCAATCCCAAGTAGTCCGGTGCCCGGTGGGCACAGGTCTAGTCATCAAAATAATAATTAGATGTAGAGAAGCAGGTCGGAACAATTGATGCCTCTTGTATTAAGCTGCCGAATACAACAAATCGACTGCGATGCTACTTGCGTCTTCCTCGGAGTCATCATCAATCATTAGATGCATTGCTGCCGTGTCATTTCCATGATCTCTATTCACCTTTTTCATATAGCCCATAATGCATTGCGTTTGTGTGTGCATAAGTTCCTCTTTCTCTTGCTGTGTTGCCAGTTTTGAAAGAGAAACAAGTGACCAGGTCTATGAAAACAACCACAAATGAAAATAGCTGATCTACAGCAACACATTGTGAGGTTGTACATGTGTTATTTAAAAACACATTGAGAATAAATCGAAATATTTTGAATATTCTTTAAACATTTTAATAAAAAAGGCACAAAATATGTTCAGATGGATGTCCGTGGACAATTACATATTAATCTGGGGTTCCTTGATGTGAAGAAATGTGGAAGCAAGCCCAAATAAGCAAATACTGTACACTTTAGAATCAAGCCCAAAAAAACCCAGCAACCAGCAACTACCAATAATTTATCTGCAAGGGACTTTACAGAAAAAAACAAGTCAAAGGTTGCTTATAATAAGCCGACATGGCAACGCGGCCTGAAGGAAGCAAAGCACGCACACAAGGAGCCCCGCCCGGTACCTTGGCGGGGGAAAACGTGGATATTCACAGTGAGTTTGTGTTGTTTTGTCTCCCCCCGGTGGTCAGGAGTGCCCCAGCGGCGCTTGGTGCCATGCTGTGCCACGATGCGCTGGCACAGCTGCTGAAGAGTGACCTTTCACCTTTACACTGTCCCCAACAGCCTGAGGCGGAGCGGGACGAGGACCAAGGAGTGTGTGAGTGTCCCCATCATCGTTACACTGAACTAACCCTGACCCCGTGTAGAGCGTCGCAGTCATGACGACGCCAGGCCCAGGGAATAGTTCCCAATGCATTTTTCCCCAGAGACATATACTGCGACGCTCTATTGCCGCCTGGGCTGTCCCGGGTGTCCCTGTCGTTACATTTTAGTTGACGAATGAATTGTCATACAAACAAGTGTGAATAAAAGGTCATTAATTTTCCTGCTGTGCCGTGCTGTGGGCAGCTGGGAATTTGGTGCTATATTAACCCATTTTAGCTGGAGACCCGCTTAGAGAAACACTGCCATTTAAAACAGCATACAGTACACTGTTTCACCCCTAGTCCACACTGGCTGTTTGTTTTATCTGTCTGTCTGTCTGTCCCACCACAGTGGTCCAATCGGAGGCAGTGTTTTATCTGTCTGTCTGTCTGTCTGTCTGTCCCACCACAGTGGTCCAATCGGAGGCAGTGTTTTATCTGTCTGTCTGTCTGTGTCACCACAGTGGTCCAATCGGAGGCAGTGTTTTATCTGTCTGTCTGTCCCACCACAGTGGTCCAATCGGAGGCAGTGTTTTATCTGTCTGTCTGTCTGTGTCACCACAGTGGTCCAATCGGAGGCAGTGTTTTATCTGTCTGTCTGTCTGTGTCACCACAGTGGTCCAATCGGAGGCAGTGTTTTATCTGTCTGTCTGTCCCACCACAGTGGTCCAATCGGAGGCAGTGTTTTATCTGTCTGTCCCACCACAGTGGTCCAATCGGAGGCAGTGTTTTATCTGTCTGTCTGTCTGTCCCACAACAGTGGTCCAATCAGAGGCAGTGTTTTATCTGTCTGTCTGTCCCACCACAGTGGTCCAATCGGAGGCAGTGTTTTATCTGTCTGTCTGTCTGTGTCACCACAGTGGTCCAATCGGAGGCAGTGTTTTATCTGTCTGTCTGTCTGTCTGTGTCACCACAGTGGTCCAATCGGAGGCAGTGTTTTATCTGTCTGTCTGTCTGTGTCACCACAGTGGTCCAATCGGAGGCGGCTCAGCGACTCTTCCTGAACCGGCTGAGAGAGGTGGCGGCGGCCTGGCACCGCGGCCTGCCCGCCCTCCCGCCGGCTGCCTCATCCTCCTCCTCCAGGGGGCGCTACCTCCTGTGCTCCGTGCACGCCATCAGAAACACGCGCAGGAAGATGGAGGACAAGCACGTGTCTCTGCCCGAGTTCAACCAGCTCTTTGGCCTGCAGGTCCGTTTACTACAGTGGTCTAATGAAGACTAGTTGTCTCCATCCATTGGGTTTTATCCCATACCGGTGCTAAACCGCTATTTTGGCAACCGGTGCTGGATGTTGCCAGAACCGATATACAATTACAATTTACAATTTAGGCATTTAGCAGACGCTCTTAATCCAGAGCGACTTACATTAAGCAAGAACAAAAGCATGGGAATACATCACATAAAAGCATTTATCATGAAACATGCGTATAAGCTAAGAAAGTAACAGTGGAATATCTATATAATGAAACTATACATATAAACTATACATATATACTACTATGCTATACATATGTACTATGGCGTGCTATGACTATATACAATGCAATTCTAGTGCTGTCTACATAACATGCTATAAGTCTGTATCAAATGCTATCTAAGTCTACAGAAATGCTATCTAAGGGGGTGGGGTAAGTGCTACGGGCCATGATGGAGTCTGAAAAGGTGGGTTTTCAGACTACGGCGGAAGATTGGGAGTGATGCTGCAGTTCTGACTGCAATGGGAAGTGCATTCCACATAATGGATATAAACCCGCTGACCACTATAGGCCAGCGGGCCCCACCAGAACCGATATTTTAGGTACAAATCTACGTTGTGCTTATTCTAGATCCGTCTAAGTTTGCGGTTCTCCACCAGTGGTCCTTGAGGGGGGTTCCAGGTGGTCCCCGGCTAAATGATGGAGAGTTTCTAACCAAGTGGACCCTTTATAGGTCTCTGATATATAACTCTGAGAGTGTACAAATGGAGTTTGTACACTCTCAGGCCCTCATTTATCAACCGAGTGTAAAATCTGCCACAGATTCGAGTGCAGGTTTCGTAGTACACCCACGTCGCCACGGCATTTATAAAGTGATCGCAAACAGCTGATCCTTCCTTAATTTCGTTCTGACGTTAATAAATGTGACGGCTGAAATCTATCTGGCACGCCCTATGAAATCAAGCCTCGCCCTCGTTTTTGCGACCTGAAAACGGCAATACGTTTCCTGAAACCATGGTAACATGAAAAAATAGGTTTCTCCCGTGCCTTGCTGCGCCTCACCCCCCTCTCTCATACACACGCACAGACGCACAGCATGCACACGCAACTTGCAAGCTGCCCAACTAACTGGTGTGTTGTTAAATAAATAAAAAACGAACACCTGCATGAATTAAATAAAGTTGTAGGCCTACCCTGTCTGTTTCTCCTCTCGCTTCGCTTCCCTTATTGCTGCCCGCCTCACGGTCCTCACCCCCCGCACGCCACGCACGCACATATCGCAATTTGCAAGCAACTTTCACTGTGTGTTGTTAGTTGTATATTAAATTATTAAAGTATTTTTAATTTAATATACAACAAGATATATTAGTGAACGAAAACCTGAACCTGAACCATAATTAAATAACAAATAGGCACACACACGAACGGTGACACGCTGCTGTTTTGCAGGTGCTCCTCCTGTCCTGTCTGTCTGTCTCTTTCTATCACTGTGGTCCGTCCGTGACCAACTGCATGCACGTTCGACAGTCTATTTAGATACGTGACACGTCAGGTTTATTAAACGAGGAGGAGATTGCATATACCGTAACTCCAGAAAGACAAGTGCTGTTGGCCTGCTGTAGATTACAGTATGGCTACCCATGCATGTTGGGAGTTGGGACTCTCCGCAGCTGCATTGCACTATAGGCTACTTTCCAACGTCATGGAAATATTCCAGCACAGACAGCCCAAATCCGCATGTATGCCGCATGGACATACATGCAGCATGAGAGAGGCTATCATGTCGTCAAGGCAGTCATAATCAACGTTTATGTAGTGATTTCTGATTTGATCATTGATGAACGAATCATAAACATATGGATGAAGGCTTGCCGCTTGCATGTGTGCTGGTATGTGTTGGCGACGCACGCCGTGCGGTCCCGTCCTCCCGAGCCCCGAAAATGATCTCGCTTTCATCTGAACTGTCAAAACTGTCAAAACCTGTCTAAGCACTTATTTAAATGGTGAATGATTAAGTCCCTTACGCCTATAGCCTGCTAGTACTTACTACAAATAGGCAAGCTGTATGCTTGTCATTGTCACTTGGAAATAAAGGCGTGCAGTCCATTTATGCCTTTTTTTAATAAAATAAGCTAACACAATCATAAGCCGCATCACTGCATGTGCTCCAAAAAGTTGCTTGCATAACAAGGCCAGTAAATCACTGTTTGATTAAGCACAAACTAATACATTGTAAACATGTTATATTGTTTTTAATTGCGCGATTTTAATTACTTGTAAAGTTGGAAATCTCTCCCTTTTTTTTTACATACACATACCGTTTTATATTAACATTTTAGGAGAGAAAACATATGTTTAGATGCCTGTGACAGCGTGTCAGCAGTTCAGACAATGCTGCTCCGCTTGTGTAAGACAGAAAAAAATGCGTACGCCAGTTGAGGAGCAGACGTGGATTTTGAACGTTGTCACGTTCAATTTCAAGCTTTGGCGGAAATGGTAAATGTCAAAAATGTCGGCAATTTCGGCGTGCACCCATATTTTGGCGTACGCACGGTTGATAAATGAGGGCCTCAGAGTTCCATTCGGAACCCACTCAAGGACACTTCGAGGCCCACTGGTGTAGCAGAGTGTTTCCAGCAAGCCAACATGCACAATAGCTGTAGCCTCGGAAACCCAGACGTTTTTATTTCCAGGGAGAAAAAAAAGTCTGGGTCTGAGTCCACTTCAATTCGGCATAGAGTAGCGCAAACATTGCTCACTCTCTGCTGATTTCTGATTGTCTGCACCTTTGTAAAATTGACATACACACGCACACATGTACACACACACGCTCCTCTCTCTCTCTGTCACTCTAAGTAATTAGTCTCATGTCGCGCAGCTGCGCATATATTCTCCCGGCGAATCCTGCCGGGAGCTGCCTATGCCATAAGAAGCATAGGTGAGTTCCAGGCTACAATGGCTGTAGCAGCAGCCTGACTCTGTTTGACCAGAATGGAACAGAGCCTTAATTAGTACCAGAGGTAGTGCCTAGTGTATAGGAAGTAGGGAATGGGCCCAAGTTGTTTCCAAAATGGCGTGTGTGCATATAGAGTCCATTGAAAAGATTCTCTCTCTCTCTCTCTCTCTCTCTCTCTCTCTCTGTTGCAGGACGGCGTGGAGCGGGCATATTACGGCGTGTTCGACGGACACGGGGGCCTGGACGCTGCCACGTATGCCGCCGCCCACCTCCACGTGGCCCTGAGCCAGCAGAAGGCCCTGCACAAGGACCCGGACGCCGCCTTCAGGTCCGCCTTCCACCGCACCGATCACATGTTCAGAGGCAAGGCACGGCGAGAGGTATAACCGTATCCATATAACCCTATAACCATAACCGTCTTGTGCATATAAACTCTAGTCTGTAATCTGTACTGCATAGAGCACCGAAGTCTGACGTCACTTTCAGTAGAGGGCGTCAGTCCCCAGGTTTCATGTATTTGTTTAGTTGCATTGAAATCCCCATTGAGGCGATTTTTAGATCGCCTCATATAACAACTGTGTTTGAAAAATAAACATGTCACCCCGGCCGCTTCACCTCATATGGATATGAAGAATCAACTGACTGAGAGAAAACGCTAATGTTACTGCTGCTGAATTAGTTAGATTTTCGCTAGAAGCAGACTGTATCATATATGAGTGACTGACTGTTGCAAACGATACAGAGACACCTCCCTAACAATAACGCCGAGACAGCTTGTTTATTTTTGGACCACAACGCTTATAGTAGACGATATTAAGATCACCCCATGTTATTCTCCATAGAGAAATTACTTCCGCGAACCAGGGGAATCGTCGGGATGAGCCAGTTACGTCAGGACTTCGGTGCTCTATATCTGGTTAATAGGGAATGCGGCGTTGTGATTGTGATGGCCTACCAAGCCCTACATATTAGATCTGCATCAAGCGTATAAAGTTGGTGTTTGAGTGTTTAGTGCACAGCGCTGGAGCTCTTTCAGTTCGCCAAAATGGGATTCATTAAGCCTACTTGAGTAAGCCTACTGTCGTTTGAAATGCAACAAGTAGACTTCTCACCATAAACACGGTCAGAATAAAGGGGATAAAATAGATAATGGACTAACAACGTTTCACCGGCGCATTCATCTCACCGCCTGAGTGTGACTCTCTCTCTCTCTCTCTCTCTCTCTCTCTCTCTCTCGCTATATTATGGATATATAACTATTCTCTCCCTACCCTACATTCGCGTGTGTGAGTAGATCGGCGACCCGTTTCCTATGCTGCTCCATCTCTCTGTCAAACCACCACCTCGGTCAGTTCATTATTTAACATATCTCCGACCGCCGGCGACAGTCAATGAGAGTCAAGCTTGCGCGGCTATAGGTGGCTTAAACACACCAAACTATAGCCTGCAACATAAAACCTCTATTCATCCACTGCAGAGAGGACACATGTTTGCAGTTTGCCTGATGATCACTTGTCAGTTGTCACACACACACACACACACACACACACACACACACACGCATGATTCTGCATCAATGTGGTGATGTGACGGTCATAACCGATGCGTTTGCTGTTGACTTTCCTCTGAAGGCATGATCCAGGCATGTTGCCTGTTAGCTAAAGCTTCATGCATTAGCTTTCTGCTTCTGTCTGACTGGGACAGTCATTATTTCGTAAAAAAAACAATTTCGAAGCAGAGATTTGAGATTCGGAGAGTCTCTTCACCTGTGATTTACAACAGCTGGTCACCACAATACATTGCAGATGCGTTCGCGCACCTCTCCCGTGCACTCTCAGTAACCTCAGTCAGTAGTTAATTTAACTCTGAGTCAGTGTTAAATGAACACTCGTGTTTTAGTGTGTAAAAACCTCAATGAGAAGTGCCCTTCTCAGAAAGTCCCTGGTATTATTAGGGTAGGCTATACTATATTTGTATTGTCCGTTTTATTTTCTTGACAAAACACCCATAGGTTTTTAGTTCTGCCCCGGGGGGAAAACAGTGTCATAGGACTTGAACAAATAAATATGTTCATTCAGTCAGAACTATTCTGGGTTTTGTTTTAATAGTCATGATAATGATATACTGTATTTTGTTAAGTCAAAGCTATGTTAAATCCATCTTTGCCCACTAGTATTTGTTACCTTCAGGTGTGCTAATACTACACAGATTAATTTATTATTTTATTATTTACAAATGTAACCTATATCTTTATAATTTTTGTCTCCACCAGGCCAATGGCATGGGGAGAGAGTATGTTTTGCACTCCGTCCGTGTGTGTGTCCGTCCGTCCGTCTGTCCGTCCTTCCTTCCTTCCTCCGTCCGTCCGTTACCAGCTAATCTCCGGCACCGTTGGCCCGATCCATGCCAAGCTTTTCACACACACTCCCTGGATGCCAACGATGAACCTCTGCCCCAAATATTCCTCAACGACCTGTTATAGCGCCACCATGAGGCCGATTTAGGCCAAACATATTTATGTAGATCACTCGTACACATTTTATCCATACATCACACAATTCGGTATACACTATCTCCATAGTCATGTGATCAACACGGATCTGCATGATTTCCCATCTTCCATCCTGATTGGCTAAGATTGGCTCCCAAAGCTCACATGATTGGTCCGTTTCTAACAAAATGCCACAAATTGTGTGCAATTTCCGTGACATTATACACGCAGATTTGCACTAGGCCGAGGACGACATGCCACAATTTTTCATCCAGCCTCATGGTGGCGCTATAACAGGGCAATTCCTGTTTTTACCTATAACTGCATCGATCTGTATACAACTTATGTATGCGCACTCCCTAGAGGCCATGGAAAAACATTTTCCCTGCATCCCTCCACATCTGCCAGTTATAGCGCCACCATGAGGCCGATTTCTGCACAGATTTCCTCCAAATCTCACACATGATCTATGTAGTCATGTGATGAAGACGAGTCAGAGATTTCTCAGATTCTACACTGATTGCCTTCCAAAGTTTTCAGGAGTGGCCTGCTCATCCAGAATTCTATCCTCAGAGATGCTATGAGTGATCTGGCTCTGCATTAACAAAATGAAGAAAATTGTTGCAAAAAACAAACAAACAAAAAAACATGTTTCTATTACTTAACACACACACACACACTCCTATCCTCCTGGAGTCCTGGTGGAGACCTGTGCCCAGAAGGGCACTTTTTCTAGTTTATATATAATGTTCATTGTAAAATGACTTATACTGCATCTCTTGTCCACTAGTCCCTTCCTGACATTCTTGTCTAGTTTTTATTCGTTGACGAAATTATCAGTATATTTAGTCCTATAGTTTTAGTCATCATAGCTTAGTTTTCATGGAGTTTCCATTTAGTTTTCGTCAGTGGAAAAAGGTAGTCGACGAACACACTTTTGTCTTGGTTTTAGTCGACGAAAACAACACTGCGTCAGTGTTGCAAGCTGCTTTCTACCAGGGAGGGGAGGAGGGGGGCAGGGGAGGGAGCTCAGATGGGTGAACCAATATGATTCAGCGCATTGCTCCTGGCGCCACCCGCCAGTTCATATATCAGTTTATGGTATCGGTCTTGAGAAGCAGGACGTTATCAATATCGGTTTAAAAAAAATGGTAATGGTGACGGGACATGGTGGTCTGCTGGCCCTGCAATATGAGTACTTTTACTTTTTGATGCCGATACTTTTACTCAAGTACATTTTCAATTCCATACTTAGTCCATACTAGTAGTTCTAAATTGCAGTATTGGTACTTTTACTTAGGTAAAACAACTGAGTACTTTTTCCACCACTGTAAGCCTATCCGTTGGCCAGGTGCAGTAGCGAATTTGCATATCAGAAAGTAGTGTTTTCTTTTTGCCACTCAGTAGGCGTCGCTGCATAACTTCCGGGTAAGGCGACGTCCCGCGCATGCCCTCTATATTTTAGAGCGTCTTTTCCAAAACAGTGGGTTGTTGGGACTCCATTATGAAGATAAAAGAGGCCGACACGACAAGTGTTTAACGCAACTTTTACATTGGACGCCTCAGGCCGGCTTAAGGATTCGAACCGAGAGGTACCTTGGACGTCGGTGGACGTCCCTAGCGCATCCTCAATGATACGGGGCGAGATAAGAATATTCAGAATTTTTCCTATTCTGTTTTTTTGTCCGTTCGCCTTTCGCTTGCCGTATGCTAACGCTCTGGGCAATTATTAGCTTGCCGTTGACTCACATGTTAGCGCGGCGGAAAGAATGACTCGTATCTCCTGATCCAGGGCAGCTCTCCGTGGTGATGAACGGATCGATATGCTGGCGCTTAATTTCTTCTCCTCATCCGTCTTCTCCCGCAAAATATGAACGCTTTTTGGATCATATATCGTATAAATTAAAATGATCGCAATGTGAGGTCAACTTTGTAAAGTCAACTTTTTTTAGGAAATGGTTTCCGGTTCATGGCTTTCAGAGTAAAAGCGCTCAGACAACCCCAGAGAGCTCCTATTTTGAAGCACTTCCGGCACTAAAAGTGTTCTAATGAGTGTGTGTTTTGTGTTTTGTGTGGCCAGCGCCTGCGCAGTGGGAGCACAGGGGTGGCAGTGCTGCTGCAGGGAGCCAGTCTGAGCGTGGCGTGGCTGGGAGACTCTCAGGCCATGTTGGTCCGACGGGGGCAACCCGTCATCCTGATGGACCCTCACAAACCAGAGAGAGAGGTGGGCACGCACACACACACACACACACACACACACACACACACACACAAAGTCATCTCGCACATAAGATGACTGGTTGTTAATGTTTCATAAAAACAACATTGGCGTTATATGCGGTGCTTCACCTCCGTGTGCCAGACACACATGTGTCCAATCTGATTGCATTAAACAATGTTAAACTCACTTTGCATGTTGCTTTGCCACTCGATTTGCCCCTCGATAAGCATGCGCATACCCTCTATTGTACATAATCGCCTAATCACAATTATTTCAGATAATCGCAATTATTCTTTCATAATCATCAATCGTTTCCCTGTTGAATAATGTCCATACATAAAACATTTAAAAAGCTTGTTTTAAGCTTAACGTAGATCAACTATTCCCACTATCTGCCCTGTGCACTTTGTGATTCCGAAGCCTTAAAAGGTCAACAGAAATACAACTTGTAACGTTCTAATGTTCAATGCTAAAAAGAAAACACAATTACGTCGTTAATCACAATTATTTGTGTCACAAATAATCGTCAACTTAGATTTGTAATCGTGACAGCGCTAATTGTGCCTGCAGTGCATTCCTTCACATGACGACAATGCTGCAGTTTGCTCTCAATTCTTAGTCCAGAAGAGGGAGTCAAAGGAAAAGGCAAAGAGTCACCCATAATAATTATGATAATGAATGCGCACGGTTAACCCATTCAGGCCTGACGTCAACAAAAAAAAGAAAAATGTTTTCTAAATCCTGACAGTTTTTTTGAAATACCTCATGTTTCTGTATCAGTGGTGCTCAATATTTCATGTCAAGGACCTCAAAAATGATATGTAATTGGCCGCCGACCCCCCCCCCCCCCCCCCCCCCCATCTGAAAATATGTTTTTCCAGGGACCAGCAGAAGCCAAGGTTTGAGTTAAAATGTTCGCTGTGAAAGAATATATATTCAAAGATTTGCTCCACGGTTTTTCAAAAATAGCAGACCTACAAGCTCGTTGCGCTATGCGCTATGAGCGCTATGAGCTTGTAGATCTGCTATTTTTCAAAAGCTTAAAACACGCCTTGCCTTGCCCTCCAGGATGAGAAGCAGAGGATTGAGGACCTGGGAGGCTGCATCGCCTTCATGGGCTGCTGGCGCGTGAACGGGACCTACGCCGTGTCCAGAGCAATAGGTCGGTGTTTACCAAACTTTAGTTCATTTTTTTTTCTCCAAAATAAAAACGTTTTCAAAGATAGTGGACAATTTGCCGATCTACGAGCCTTGTGGTAGATCGTCTATTTTCACTGTATTTTTAAATGGGGCTTAGTAAGGGCTGTATTTTGCGTGTCTTATGTACCAGGTCTTATTCCCTAACTTGAGTAAACTAAAGACCTGGAGGCGTGGTCAATGCCATTTGGCTATTCTGAGTGGCCAAAGAGCATTGACCACGCCTCCAGGTCTTTAGTTTACTCAAGTTAGGGAATAAGACCTGGTACTTAAGACACGCAAAATACAGCCCTAGACAAGTGATAGTCTTTTGTTACACTAATTCCTAACCACTTTTAACCTCCGCATCCATATACCAGGGGCAACATTTGCAAGAAATAGCTACAAGCTCACAATGCGTCACAACCCGGCGAGAACTGGTATAGTTTGAGGGGGGCGGGGGGGGAGTGGTCAGAGTACAGAGCCAATTCAGGTCTAGCGTCTGTACCCAGGTTTTTATTTAAAAGTGGTCAGAGTACAGAGCCAACTCAGGTCTAGCCTCTGTACCCAGGTTTTTATTTGCGTTCACATTCGGCTCAAAAAATGAAAGCCTGGGTAAGCGAGACACATCTCCTGGTCTAGGAGTGGGACTGAAATTTGGTGACGTCAGTGCAGTGTTGTTTTTGGCAGCAAATTTAGATTTTAGTTTTAGTCATAGTCTCTTGAAGGGTTTTCCCCTTAGTTTTAGTCACATTTTAGTCACCTGGAATGTTTTAGTGTTAGTCTAGTTGTAGTCGACTATACCGCCTACGGGTAAATCTACAGGTGATTTAGTCGACTAAAATGTATTTCGGCAGGTCTTGATGGCGTCGTAATGGCTGATTTTACACATGCTGAAAATAGCAGATCTACAAGGTCACAACGCGTCGCAGCGTTGTGAGCTATTTTCAGCATGCAGCTAATTGTAAAATGGGACTTATACTGCATCTCTTGTCCACTAGTCCCTTCCTGACACGTTTTAGTCATCATAGCTTAGTTTTCATTTAGTTTCCATTTAGTTTTCGTCAGTGGAAAAAGGTAGTCGACGAACATTTTTCGTCTTGGTTTTAGTCGACGAAAACAACACTGCGTCAGTGTTGCAAGCTGTTTTCTACCAGGGAGGGGAGGAGGGGGGCAGGGGAGGGAGCTCAGATGGGTGAACCAATATGATTCAGCGCATTGCTCCTGGCGCCACCCGCCCCTCTATACCAGAAATCACGGTGGCTGGGCCAGCCTAAGGGTCGATTCATACTCCTATTTTAGAGCCGAATAAAAGTCGGTTCGGCGCTGTAGAGCCTACAATTTGACGTCATTTGAGGTTCGTGGGGGGGCGGGTACCGTCCTAAAGTCGGCTCTTCGGTGCTACTGAAATTTTCTGACGAGCCGAAATCATTTCGGCACTACAGCGCCGAAACAGGAGTATGAATCGGCCCTAACTCGGGTCCAGCTTACTAAATCTAGAGACTTTAACTGGTTACATAGTGTTTTTTGGTAAAACAGTTAAACATTGGCTAAATGAGATGAGCAGTGCACCTAGAGAGAATAAGATACTTCTTAAACAATAAATGCGGCCGCGATGGGTTAACGCCAACATCAAATGGGTTCAGATCTGAGCCAAGTCTCCTGAGGAGACGTGTCTGAAGTCTGTCCTAGACGGGGTATCCGGATGTAAAATCACATCCATCCGTTTTTCATGAAATAATAATTTAAAAAAAAAGTATACAGTACCAATTGTATAGCAATTTATAACCTGTCCTAAGGAAGTTTCTTTTTTTTTTAAGGGAAAAGAAAAATGTATATATATGTATATATATATACCATTAGCTGCTAATCATTCCACCCTTTGTGTGCGATGCAGGTGACTTTGACCAGAAGCCGTATGTGTCGGGAGACGCAGACTGCTCCACCGTCCAGCTAGTCGGTGACGAGGATTACCTGCTGCTCGCCTGCGACGGTTTCTTCGACACGGTGACACTCGAAGAGGTCCCGGGGATAGTCCTGGGGGCGCTCCGGGAGCCCCGAGGAGACCCGGAGGAGGAGGAGGGGGGCGACGTGGCGGAGGAGAGCGCGTTGGGAGAGAGCGTCGCTCAGAAGCTGGTGGCGCACGCCAAGGCGGCCGGTTCCAACGATAACATTACGGTTCTAGTGGTGTTCCTGCGCCCGCCCGAGCAGCTCCTAGTCGAAGACTCCTCTGCAGCGGCCACGGAGGCTACAGAGAACTCCAACTCCCAGGGTGCTTCTGCTGGGCAGTAAGTTACATAAGTGGCAAAAGTTGGTAGTTACAAAAACCCAGAAACGAGTTAATGTAAGTGCAAAACACACTGGCTGCGAACAGCGTGCGTCAACACGGCTGCCCCCCCATCTGGGTGCCCATGGGCATGGCAACTCTTGCCATGCCTCGAACCGGTGTTGTCGTGGCACAATGGATGACGATGATGGACTGAGTTGTGGCACACAATAACTCAATAACCGTCATCATAAGAACTTGCGTGGTGAGCCATAGCTAATAGCCATTGGCTATTAAATTCATTGCCTGGAATATCCTACTCAGCACCAACACATGTTGCGCATTGTGTGAGTTCTCAAGAGTGTTCTCTCTGTGGCGGACAGACAGTGTGTTCTGCACTTTAGCATTTTGCATGTCTCTGCTATCGGGAAGAAACCCCCTAACTCCAAAATGTTCATTTGTCAAGAAATGAAAACTATACAATTTTCAGGAAATTAAGAAAACCTTTATGTTTTGAAAACAAAGCAATACTGCCTCATCAAAGTTGGTGGTGTGACTTTATATATTGTCAATTACTTGCATGAGAGGTGGTGGAGTCAGTTGCTTTAGCAGACAGTGTGAGGGTCCAATGGAGTTAAGAGGTTTGGTCCAAATCGTTTTTTACTACTTTCCATTGGTTCAATATTTTTAAACACACAGACTTAAAGGGTGTTCAATAGCACTGAAAAATAAATCAATTTAGGAGATTTCCTCCCGTCTGCAACGGCATCCTGGTTGTCTCTCTAAAAACCTTTTGTTCATAACGGGTCACTGCTCAGCCAAGGAACCCAGAATTAAACGTATCAGAAAATGTGTGCCAAACTACTGAGCATCTCTCAGCCTTTGTGTTTGCCGCCTGGTGCTATAACACACAGGTGTTAACCATAACGTTCGTTCATCTAATTAGTGTTGTTGTTGTTGTTGTTTTTTGTATACCATTTTATATGTCAATGAAATCCACAGCCTTTATTTAAACCTTCCCACCTACTGGTGCACATTGCATTCCAAGTTGAGCGGTCGAGATTCACCCGTTAACCCATTTTGGGGCGGGAACCACTTTTGGTGTTAGCATTATGTTATGCTTTAGCTATTGAAAAATAGCAGACATTTATAGAATCTGATCTCAGGTCAAAATGGGTTAACCCCTACGTACTTAGTTGATCTGCACTCCTTAAGGGATAGTTCGCCCCGAAAAATTACTTTTCTTTCATTGAGGGTCCTTGAATTTATTCGGCTAATTTGGTTTAACTTACTTACCCGACTGCAATGGCGAAACGGAAGAGGGGTTAAGGTTCCCTTATCACTCAACATGGCACTGTTAATAAATGAAAGGTTGTGGAATATTCCTAAAACAGTGCTAACAAAAAAGGCTAAAGGTTTTGAAGATGCAATAATTTGTACTTTTAGAACGCTAAGCCAAGGTGTTAAATGATTTTATTTTTTATTGTGTAGCGTCAAAGTATTATGGGATGAAGGGGAGGACAAACAATTTGCAGCAACAATGTCGGTGCTTCATAGAATTGTTTTGCTTACTGTCTCGCTTACAGCAGCGATCTGCTATTTTTTTCTTTTTTTTTTTTATCTTGAAAATTCTAAACTATTTTCAAAGCACATATCTTGTATGACATTCCCTGGGCACAAAAATATTTTCAAATGGGGCTCCGGGTAATTTTTTTTGAGGATCGTTAATTGACTTGAAGCGGTTTGAGAACCGCTGCTGTGTCGAAATCTAAATTCAAAGTACAGTATGGGCTTGAACAGCGTAGCAAACCAGCCGCTATCAAATCAAAAAGTCTGAAAGTGCCACTGCTTTGGCCAGTATGAACACCACTCATTATTGGACACGAATGGATTTACATCACTCCTTCTCCTAAAGCGAGAGAAACGGCTTGCTTTTGCTAATTAGGAAATGGTTCAAAATCCATTCCAATTAAATATTGTTCTTATGGAATAGGTCAGAATTCCCGTAACATAACTGTACTTACATGGAAAGAAACATAGCTGATGTGTTGTCCTTGTGTCTGTGTATCAGTATTTGTGTGCAAGTGTACATGTGCCCTATATGACTCCAGTATTAAACAACATATCATTGGTGAAGATCCAGATAAAGCACCATTCACACTGAGCACGATAACTATATACTGTAAATATAACGATAATTATGTGAGCATCCACACTGTTCAATATGTTCAGTGAACAGTGCAGCACCCAACGCTCGGTTGAGTCCAGCTGCTGAGTGCTGAAAGACACATGCAACAGGATGCATGGATATTTCTGACTTTTATTTGATATAATTGTACAGTAGACCGGCAGGATGAGGTGAGAGAGAGACATAGGGAGTGATACGCAGCAAACGTCGGGATTACAGTCGGGACTCAAACCCGCGTCACACTGCCATGCTGGATTAGCAGCCTAGGTGCCCGGATAGGACAGCCGTCCGGGCCACGACAAACCTTTCTGAGGGCGAGGGTGGGTGACAGATTTGCATCCCAGATGTCGGATGGATTTTGAATGGCTGTCAAAATGCTTCTGTCGTTCATAAAATGGAGCTGAAATGATCCAAACGACATCGTCCTCGACTACGGTTATCGTTATAGTTGTAACAATTGTCAAAACTACATATTTATAGTAATTGTGACTATCGTCTTCGTCATCGCGCTTGGTGTGAATGGTCCTCAACATTGTATTTTTTAGTGGCTGGTCCTTCATATTGTATTTTTTTGAGGCTTTGTCCACATAACGCTTTTTTCTTTTGAGCTGCCAGTGCCTTTTCTCTCATGAATTTCAATGGTGAAGATAATGTTTTTGTTTTTATGTTAGAGAGCTGTGGTGGGTGCTTCAGTGTAGAAATAGTTAATCTTTTGGTAGATGAGCACCGCTCATCAAGGTCACTTTCCTACCGTCTCTGTCGGGTGGAAACCTCATATGTTCCAAAACTATTACTTTTCTTGGTGTTTTAAGTAGCTGATTTACAAGCTCAAAATGTGCCGTTTCACGCCACGTATCGAGCTTGAAGATCTGCCACTTTTGATGCTTTCGTGTTACGCTGTAGTACGATCAAGTAGAGCCTTAATTTATTAAGAAAATATACAAAGAGTTCAAACATGGAGATATAGAGGTTTCTGCCCGACAGCGGCGCTATGAAGCTATGAGTTAGAAAAACATGCCCAACGTGCAGTCGGTTCATGTGTAGTGCTCTGGACATGACAAAACAACGATCCCAACCTAAAATAAAAGAAAGGGGTTTTCTGTGGACACAGCCCTTATGCAATCAGAACCGATGTGTATAAGGGCCGATTCATACTCCTGTTTCGGCGCTGTAGTGCCGAAATGATTTCGGCTCGTCAGAAAATTTCAGTAGCACCGAAGAGCCGACTTTAGGACGGTACCTGCCCCCCCGAACCTCAAATGACGTCAAATTGTAGGCTCTACAGAGCCGAACCGACTTTTATTCGGCTCTAAAATAGGAGTATGAATCGACCCTTAGAATGAATGTTTGTTGAATTCTCATGTGCCAAATGCAAAAAGGTTTTTCTAAAAGGTCTCTAATACAAATGTTTTTTTTTTTAGTGGTATATTTCGGCCATTACTCTTCTGTGTGGCCATTTAAACGGTCCTGTAATTCTCTTGTTGTTTAGGTCTTGACTGGAGTGCCTTTTTCTTTTCAATGAAATGCCTCTAACTTATGTTAGTTTATAATGACATATGTTACTGTAGGTCATATCTAACTTATGTTGGTGTATTATTACATAATGTATTACTGGATAATAATAATACCCTGTGTCATATCCTGATTAAGTGAAAAAGCTTTTCAACGTTTTTGCCTGAAATGAGCAATGACTTTGGTTGATTTGTACTGAATCTGAATGGACTAACCCCTGGGCTCTGGTTCCTCTCTCTGGGGCTGGAGATGAGGAAAAAACCCATTTAATACGGTTTGAATATCAATCGTTGTGTTGGGAACCTTGTATGTCCATATGACGGCATCAAGAAAAAGTCACAAATAGTCAATATACAAGCTCATGTGTCACATCGTGATTAGGGTTGTCCCGATCGGATCGGGTGATCGGAAATTGGGGCAGATCCCGTCATTTTCAAATGATCGGAATCTGATCGGGAGCCAAGAAACGTGATCGGGACATCCCTAATATCAATATTATATCCATATCATGATATTAGACTGGATATTGTCTGTGATTTGGGATATTGTACTATTGTGATATGGCATAAACGTGTCATATAAAATATATATATCGGATCGGGGAAAAATCGGTATCGGCAGATGCTCAAAATCGGATCGGGAGCTAAAAAACGTGACGGGACATCCTTAATCGTGATGCGTTGAGAGCTTGTATCTAATTTAAATTACGTTTTAAATGCTGTCTACGGGCTTTATGTATATTTAACCAGTGAAAAGTATTAAAAGGAGCTTGTGACTAAATTATGAATAGATTGGATCCATTGGAACACTTTATTTATTTTTTAGGCAACATTTGCTGAAAAGTATAGTGATTTTGGACATACAAGGTTTCCACCCGACAGCAATGCTGTGCTCTGGGTCCTGGCAGTTTCTTCTGCAAACGGGATGGAATGATTTTGTTACATTTCGGTCATTATTAAAACTAACGTGACTTTAAAGTGTTGATGAAGTGTGTTATTGACAGTCAGTGTTATCGTATTGTTGTGACATACAGGAGGATGCTGATGTATAACCAGTGAGTGGTCCATGAAGTACTCTCAAGGTTTTTCTTCTGTTTATAAGTAAAATTATCAATGTACAGGTATAATAAATACTATGTAGAAGTCCTGTATTCAAAATTATTACTTCTGTAAAATTATTGTATTATGTGTATTGGCGTGGCATCAAAATATACTTTCTAAGTACCAAACGTAAATGTCCCATCTCACAAGTCACGCATTTCTGTCAATCTTTTAAGGTTATATAGGGTAGGCCAGGGCAGGGCCTATATATTTGGGCTTTGTTTTGTAACTGGTAAAAAGCTGTCAATTAATTGTGGAGTCAAACGTGCAATATTTAAGTCTGAGATGTAGTGGAGTGGAGTAGAACAAGTATAGGCCTAGTATTGAAAAATGGACATGACAAGTAAAGTAAAAGTACCTCAATATTATACTCCGTAATCAATTGGCTGCCCTCTACAGCCCCAACAACTTCACTACAAGACATTTACACTGAATGCAACCATGGGAAAAATCATATTTTGACCTGTCTCAACAAAGGAATTTTAGGACTCATTAGTTCCTACAATACAATCAGTGGCTCTGGTCTAACTCGTCTCTAACCCACATCCCACATCATTTAGACCAGTGCGGTTCTCAGAAGTGGGGGTTTCAGGGTCTCCAACAAAACGAGGAACAGTTCATTCTGTTATTTGAAATAATAGTGGAATTGAACTGGTCTTCTGAACGGTTTATTTCACTGGATAGAAGGTAATGCAGTGAAAGAATAATGACTATTCAGATGGTAACAGGATGTGGGCACCAAGGAAATTTGTCAAATCTTCCCCAAAATGTAAAAAAAAAAAATACTCTTTACATTACATTTTCCAATTCGGTATAGGCTATATATTTTATTTTATTTTTAATTGAGGTGCCCGGATGCACATCTATAGCTATTCTGTTTTTTTTTTTTTTTTTTTTTTATACAATTTATAGTCTGGTGTTTCCAAAACAGTGGGTAACTTTTCCCCCTTTTCCTATAGGCTACTTAAAAACATTGTATTTGTTCAGAGAGAGAGAGAGAGAGAGAGAGAGAGAGGAATAACTGTGGAAAATAGCAGGATATTTTATTATTGTAACATTTAACCTCAGACACGGTTGTTTGAACTATTTAAGATATTGAAGCGGTAAACTGGATCTAATTATTTCCTCCTCCTCTCCAGTATTTCACTATCATGCATGTGAGTTATGATTTACAATAATTCTGGGCATCAGTTTCACTTTTTCTGAACGTGTATTACACCAAACGTAGTGTCCTATCGAATATTGTGACGCAGGGGTCACTGTTTTCGGCTAACCTTTTTGTATTTCACTTCAAATGAAAGCCTGGGTACCAGTGGGTACCGAGGCTAACTTACAAATTAAACCTAGACAGTGGCTCTCAAATGTGGTCCGGAGATCCCCTGAGAGGGGGGTTCCAGAGGGTCTCCAGGAAAAGAGTTAGGAACCATATATTGACCCTATAGGTCTGTAAATCTGACAGCACTATAGGCTACTTTTTTTGTCTTAACCAACCAAACTGGTCAGGCTACCACTTGGCTAGCCCTGGTCCAAGGCTTACAGCGAGTCTCTCTCTGACGCCCTGTGGAGCCCTCTGGTCATATTTCCACTCCCGTGCGCTGTTTTTCTAATACCAGCAAATAAACAAAACGACGTAACCACTCACCGAAATAAAGCCTGCTAGACCTTGGTAAAAGTCTATTCTCGTAACTGGGAAGCGTCTCAGGTCCCCAGTTTCTCTCTAAAATGCACTTTGTGCCATTTTAATAACGCAATGTACCCTGAATTTAACTACGGTAACGCTATCCTAATCTTCTTGGTTAGAGTGGGTGACAACATTATCACACGAAAAGATGAAATTACCTACCTAGGTTCCATCCTGGAGGCCAATCTTTCCGGTGATAAAATGGCCACCAACGTAATCAAAAAAGTCAATCAAAGAACAAGATTCCTTTACAGGATCTCCTCACTGGTCAACAAAAACACCTTGAAGACCTTAACAGGAGCCCTCGTACAAGGTTTCTTTGACTATGCATCCACCTCTTGGTACCACAGCACCTCAAAGGCCCTTAAAACAAGGCTCCAGACCTCCCAAAACAAACTGGTCAGGCTCCTACTTGGCCTCACCCCCCGAACCCACCTCACCGCTGCCCACTTTGACAGGCTGGGATGGCTTAGGGTCGACGACAGAGTACAGCATCTTGCAATGGGTCTGGTCCACAAGATTCGATACACCACTAAGATACCATGTACCTGTCTAAATACTTCCTTAATGTAAAGTAAACGAAGTCCACACCCACAACACCAGAGGGAGTGCAACAAACCATGTACAACCCAGATTCGGCACAAACAAGGGACTAAATTATTTTCGCTCCTATGCCACCAAAATGTGGAACGCCCTACCAACAGTCATTAAGACATGTGAATCCCTTGACTCCTTCAAAACCGCTCTCAAAGGGCACCTACGGATGGCTGCAATTCGAAACTGGCCTCTGTAAAATCTGAATCCCCCCCCCTTTCCCCTCACTGTATATGTATGTTTTCCCTTTTTGCTTCCTATATGATGAATTCCTGTACTGTTCTTTAACTACATAGAAGTGTCTATTTGTATGTCTCTAAATGTTTTGATTAATTGAACAATGTGGACCCTGTTGTAAACAAGTGTAATGCTTAATTGGGTCGTCCACTCACAGTTAACAGTCTTTGTATTGAGTTTGTGCTTGAAATGTACTGTAATTCTACAAACTGTTAATAAATATTTAAATCAATCAATCAATCAATCAAACAGCTACCTCTATCGGTTTCAGAATCACACGGGGTCACCGATCTCGGCGTGACAGCCAGGAAGCAGCAGAGAAGGGGGCATCTAACCGCCGCGCTGTGAATGCTGGGAAGGACACAGTAGTTTCAAGATGGCGGCGAGCAGAAGGCTGCACAAGGTAAATCTCCTGATATTCTTTTTTCACCTCACCGCGTCCCCTTGAACGTTGAATGACGGACGGGACGTCCCGTGGAGGGCGCGGTGGTCGCGGCGTCTCATAAAAGAGTCATTCGGGACGATAACGAGACCTCAATGCGGGACAGTATCCCCGTGTGTGTGTGTATGTGTTGGGCTTCAATGCTAAACAACCCGCTAAAAGAGAGAAGTCACTGTGTTAGCCGCGATGCTAACTGTGTGAAATGTTCCCTGGCAAACCGAACCAGCCGGCAAAATGTTAGGCCGGAGAGAGAGAGGGGGGAAGCCGGGGCTTTGGTGGAGAATGAGCCGACCGGGGAGGGAGGTTTTAGCGAGAACCTGCCGTCGTCGTCAAAAGCCAAGCTCACAAACATAGCATGTTAGGCTAACGTTATAACACCGCGAACAACTTGACACCGTAGCCGCTCTCGGACGCTCTTCTCCCCCCGTCGTCTTCCGTGACGCCACCAGTGTAGCATGCTAGCATGCTAATCGCCCTCCTGCCAGTCTCCAGCTAGCATGCTAGCACGCTAACTCGCTGCCGACCGTGTGTTTGGTAGCTTTAAGCTTAAAACAGCCGCTAGCTTTTAGCCAAGTTAGCTAGGCTAGGTGGTGCTTGGGTCGGACTTGGACTTCGTCATTCTGGGGATGAAATTATCGTGCGAATTAAGCCAGACAGACCTTTTTTTATTTAGTTTGTTCATTCATTCATGTTTGTAATGTGGTTTAAAATGGTAAACCCCGTGTGTTTCTCTGGTTTCACTTCAGCTTGATCGCAAGTCTCTCAGCCCGTCCACACGCAATTTGGGGACAGATTAGCCGTTAGCAACCGGCAAACGCAGTATAAATCACAATTGTTAATTTAACTCCCATTTGTACTAATTAGAACCAAGTGGATATATTGACACTTGAGGATTTGATCAGATCACTTAAGTCGAGTCGAGTTTTTTTTTAACGAATTATATCGTCAGCTGATCATCATCATGACGTTATGCAAAAGCGAAAGTAAAGCCTAATTTATAATCCATTGTACAACCTGTCTCCCTCGCCATGAAGACGATTTTAAGATTGTAGCTTGTGTAGATCTCGCTACTGACATAGCTTGTATATCTGTTCTTTTTGGCGAGCGACACCCTTGTGCGATGGTGTATGAACTATGAATGTTAAATTTACGTTCGGACTAGCAACTAGTAGACCGTACACTACAGGTTCAATGTCCGACATGTACGTGATCAGGCATTACACCTATAGCTGCCTGTGTGGAGCAGGTACAGGTTGCAAACTACCTGCAATTCATTGACAACCGGACAGACGACCCATATTTTCAAGAAAAATACAAAATCTCTATGTACTGTTCTTTTTTTTGGTACATTATATTAATGGCTTAAAGCCCAGCATCCATCCTGGGGGAGCGGGGTGAATTAGCCAAACATAGCAAGTCTACAAGATCGCAACTTGTCCTATTGCGACACCTGAACTTGTATATTTTTATGGCATTAGTGTGGTCAGGGGGAAAAAAACAGTTCAAAGACGACTCCAACGGTCCAGTTGACATTGACAAAGTCTAGGTCGTTTAAGTGGTTACTAGCCTAGGCTGTATTATAGTATATATGAGCTGTTTGAACTTGTAAGTCTAAGAGGTGTGTCCTTTTATTTATTACCCCCAAAAGGAACAAAGTGTGTCCCTTATCAGTTCAATAAAGGTTGAATGTGTTTTTAGTTTCCAAATAAGGGACTATTCCATATTTCAAGGGACAATTAGCAACCCTAGGATCAGGCTCGATATGATTTTAAAAATTGTCAGATTTCCGAAAATAGCTGATTTCCGATCCACAGTGCTTTGTATCGCAGGGAGTAGATTGGCTAATACGTAAGAATTCTTCTTGTAACTGTCGGGGGGGCTTGTTTCAACATTTCAGCATGATCAATGATCAACAGTAAAGGATTAAAGAATGTCTATTGTAGCGTAATTGTCGTGGTCGCTTATTTAAAACAAAAGCCACCATATTAGCAAAATACCTGCTCTGAAAACACCCCCACCACCCCGTAAAGGTGTGACTATGTGACAAAACCCCAGTCATGAGGGGGTGATGCTCAGGGGTGCTATTTTGTGTTCCTATTTTTTTCCAGGGGTGCTCCAGCCACCAGGCACCCCCGTAGTTGTCGCCGCTGTCGTCACAGTAGCAATATCGAGGTGTTTGGTCAAAAAATTACGATGGTATTTTAATTTTGTCTTATCGCCCAGCCCTACTGACGAGGATACATGGACGACGACGTGCCTCCTCTCATAACTATCATTTAATTTTACATTGTTCACTTTTTCATCTCGCTCTCTTAGGAACTCGAAGAACTTCGCAAGTCCGGAATGAAAAACTTCAGGAACATTCAAGTCGATGAATCAAACATATTGACATGGCAAGGGCTCATTGTTCCTGTAAGTCACTTGACTCACTTTTTAATTGTCTTGGTAGATGAAGTTACCTACTACTACTTACAAGGATAGGTGTGTGAGAGAACAGCCAACGTAGATAAGAAAGAAGTTGTCCCACACACTGTCTTCTGTATTTATTCATTGATGTGTTTCAGTCAACTGACCTTCATTAATTTAGGTAGCTGAGTTTTTTGTAAGTGTGCAGCACAACTCCTTTAAAAAATACCCTGTTTACCTTGCTTACTGACTGTAAATCGTTCTGGATTAAGAGCATCTGCTAATATTCCTGAATTGAATCGGCTCTGTTCATAACTGTAGTCCCAGGTTTCCAGAAGGTGGCATACCCATATAGCTTTGTTTGATCTAAATAGGAAGTAGCAGATCTAAATAGGAAACACACATGGCAGTGGCACCTTTTATGTCACATGGAGCCTATTGTCTGAAATGTGTTCACGGCTTCATCGCTGTGTCTCGTGACACGTCTGTCATAGTCTGACCATGTGTCTGACCACCTCTTCTCCAGGATAACCCTCCTTATGACAAAGGGGCCTTCAGGATTGAGATAATTTTCCCCGCCGAGTACCCCTTCAAGCCTCCGAAGATCACGTTCAAGACAAAGATCTACCACCCCAACATCGACGAGAAAGGACAGGTTTGTCTGCCTGTGATCAGCGCGGAGAACTGGAAGCCAGCCACCAGAACTGACCAAGGTGAGTGTTAACCACTGGAGGGAGCACTTTAAATATTATGGATGGCTGCAACGTTCGAAGTTACAACCTATCAACCGATGCTGTGCTCAAAGGTGTCATCTGTGTTATTGGCACTAATATGCATTTACCATGGAAATGCATGACAAAGGCGCTGACAGTTATAAAAAAAAATACTTGCAATGGACATTGCCCCTAAAAGTATAGGAAACTAGATGGGTCCCTACATTTAAAGTGGTGTAAATTATGTATGTATTATTCCCATAGTAGTAATTGCTATATAGAGAATTATGTAAACAGGGGTCTCCCTTTCTCTCCAGTTACTTAGTGAACAGAAAATACATTTTCAGGCCGGAATACAAAGTTAATCCAATCAGGAGAGGGAATTCATGCCGGATCCACATAAAGTGAATAAACAAAATGTAAGCTTAATTTGGAATTGGAAGACTTTTTTTTTTTAAATTCGGATATATTTCTCTCCTGGTGGGATGAAATTGGTAACAAACCTGACCATGTGTTGTTTCTTCTGTTTAAACCGAAGAATATCACTCCTACCACCTTTTTAATTTAACAGCCCTGAATGACCCATGACCCTGAATGTGCTGTTTGTTCCCAATACAACAGTTCGTATTCAACCTGCCAAACGTAAATGTTACAAGTTCAGCGGCGTGAAATAAACTGCCAGATAGGTTCGCAGCAGGAAGTCAGTGCAGTGGCCATGCTGTTGTAGTGGGTGGTCATCGTGGCCTGAATGCATAGCTTCCAGAGAATGTGAGTCATTATGAGTACATCTTATGAGCTTCACTGATGCCTTTCTTATAGTTCTGGTCATTTAGGGCCCGGCAATGTGGGAACAAATACAGTGATATTGTGATGAGAATATTTCATTGTCTTTTTTCAAAGATTAACCCATTGGATCCAGCCCATTGACCCCGCCCACTCCACTGACTGAACACTTTAAGTTTCAGTCTGATAATAATGCTATTATAAACCAGTACCGGTAGTTCTTTCACGATTTTAAAAAGAGCAGATGTACAAGCTTGCAAGCGCCACACAAAGAGTATAGCTAACGCAAAAATCTAAAATGACACCGATGTTTTCCCCAGTTTTTTATGGGTTAATCCAAAATGGCCAATCTGCAAGCTCAGTAACTTCCTGGAAGACTGCTTAATTTGAGAAAATGTCGAGACTGGAAGCTGTGAAGGGTGAATGATGTAACACCAGCCTCTCCAGTTGGAATCGAACCAGGGATGTTGGGATTTGCAGTTATATGGGCATCCGACCTTGTACTTCATGGGGTATTTCAGTTGAAAAGACATGGGGGGGGCGGGGGGGTCATGTTAACGTCTAGTAGGGTTTTGAGGGTTGTTTTTTCCCCTCAATTTAAATAAAATAAAGTTAAAATGCAATAATAATAAAAAAACACGAATACAGTGACGTATGTTAGCCGTCACCAGAACCAAGTTGTGTATTTTCAAGGAGTCTTAACATGGTTAAAATGGATTGAAATTACAATTGGTTTATTGATCTGCTTTTTTCAGTGCGTGACTATCGGCAATAAAGGGCCACATTGTTTGAAACTTATTCCTGTAGTATAAATTATAATGCAGCATAATTTGCACACACACACACCAAAAGCTGGACATCGAAGGGCTAGCACCCCTCAAAATAATGGAAGCAAATTAGGCCTTATCGGTAGGAAGGTTTGAGACATTTCAAACCAGATTTCAAACTTTTAGTTAGTGCTAACTTTCCGATAAAAGAGAGGATTCAGTTTTTATTCGCTTAGAATAACCATCAATGTCTTGGGGAGCCCCTCAAAAACAAGATGCTGCATCTCAAGGCGTTCTAGTGAAATGTGATGTCTAAATGAATACAAATAAATAGGCAGGTGGAACCTGCATTTCCAAGGGGCCGATTAAAAAATAATACCTCTGGTGATCTGCCCCGTATTTGCATACTGGTCCCTGATTGGTCCCGCACTACTTCGGAGGGTGTGAAATCCAATCGAAACTGAGCTAAACTCAGTTTAATTACTCAAACTAGAGACCAATTTTTTTTGGGAGAAGTGCTCCTTCTAATAAATCTACAAAGGTTTGTTTCAGACAGACTTATTGAAGTGTTTCTCTCTCTCTCTCTCTCTCTCTCTCTCTCTCTCTCTCTCTCTCTCTCTCTCTCACACCCATTTTAATTTCTCTCGCAGTAATTCAGTCCCTCATCGCCCTGGTGAACGACCCACAGCCAGAGCATCCTCTGAGGGCGGACCTAGCAGAAGAATACTCAAAGGACCGTAAAAAATTCTTTAAGAATGCAGAGGAGTTTACAAAGAAACACGGTGAAAAGCGGCCAATGGACTGATCATCACGCCCCTCCTCCCCTCCCATGAGCGTGTGCTCCCCTATCTCGCTCGCTCGCTCTCTTACCCCCCCCCCCAGCTCCCTTCATCTCACCCGCCCAACCAAATATCTTTTTCCTGCCTTCTCGCTGCATATATCCCTTCCCTCTCTCCACTCTCCCACACACGCAACACACACACACACACTCTCTCTCTCCCTCCCTCTCTTCCCCTCCCTCTACACCAGTGGTTCTCATTCAACCCCTCAGGGTTCCTGGAGCCCGGGTTCCAAACGGACCCTTTTACCGCGCTGTAACTCTGCGAGGTGTCCAAACGGAACAACCGAGTTTCGGTTTACGTTTGCATCACTCTCTGAGTTATGGGGGTCCTTGAAATGAGACAGTTTGAGAACCAATGCTTTCCACACGCCCCTTCCTTTCCTCCCTACCTGTTCTGACACACAAACACACACACAGACATCATCCTAGCAGGCCAGGAGCAGCTCTCCTGAAGTACCCGGGGCGATGGTCGCCTACAGCCTCCCTCCCCAGTGTCCCCCACCCAAGGACTCGCTGTGGATCCAACGTGGTTTCCTCCTCCATACTCTTCCTCCTCCTCCTCCTTCTCCTCCTGCTCACGTAGCTCTACTAACTTTCTACTTTTTTTTTTTTTTAATTGTTAAAAAAAGCTGACAAAATTTGCCAGAAAAGGAAAGTGTCTAGAAAACATTTTCTGAGGAAAACCCCCCCCCCCCCCAAAAAAAACCAACAAAACGACACAAATTTGAAGGTTGAAGGATTTCTGTTTTAGCGTTGTTCCTCTTTTTCCGCAAGCAGTTTCATGCAAGATTAAGCAGGCCCCCACCCCCCCCCAGCGCCGACCTGAGTTGATCCCGACTTTTGTTTCTTGTTTGAGGAAATGTTTTTGGTTTGATTTATCCTTAAATCTTTTTCTATTTGCAAACCATCAGTGGTGTATCTTTTACGCAATGCAAAAACAATCTATATAAATGTCTTGGTTTAGGAAAAATTAAAATAGATGAGGAGACAAAGCAAGGTGTGCAGTACTACTCCCACCCCCCCCCCCCACCCCCACACACACTTTCACTGATCTATTCCTGAAGACAGCTTCTGAACGTGCACTGTATTCCGTGGAGTAGGCCAGCTCTCAGTCCCCCCCCCCCCCCCCCCCCCCCCCCACACACACACAGTAGAATCATATCATGACACCTGTTATTCAATACGTTGTTTAAAAAAAGAGAGGAAAAAAGTAAAAAAAAATATATAGAAAAAAATAAGGTTGGAGTCGTGTGATGATTCATTCATTCATTTTAAAATTGGTTTGACTTTATACTCCGAACATGCCGTGTTAACCTGGAGAGCATAATGGTTTTTATTAATGCTTTTTTTTGTGTTGTGCCAAATTAAATGGCACGTAAAAACCCTTCTCTCTAAGCCGGGATGGTGTCCCATGACTTGTTTTGTAATGTAGATCTAAAAGTTAAAGATCTGAGTCCATAGTTAAGAAGGCACTTAATTTTGCAGGAGGAACTAGGGGCCATTTTGCTTTCCGTTTCTCCTGACACATTTTTTTCCCCCCACTCATTAAATTATTCCGATTGGCACTTGGTTAACTTGGTACCAACCCTAAACAATGCAGGGATTCCCTTAAATGTTGAGTTAATACTTTGTCCTACAATGGTGTCATGAGGTGGAAATGGCTGCCTGTCGGCGATTTCCCGCCTCATGACACCGCCGTACAATGCAGAACACGTTGTCATTAAACCCACAGCACATGCATAACAAATGTATATAACAGGAGCTCCCCTTTTACCCATCAGCGCAGCGTCAGTTGCATATCCTTTTGTTTTTGGGCCGCGCTTCAGCACAGCACCAGTTGCAGATAATACTTAAAATTGCCCTGCTGCAAAAGGGAGCCTAAATTCACATGGGGAGGAAGTTGGAGAAGGAACCCAGTACCGGCGGCGGAGAGAATTAGACCCCTTCCCAGGGGGAGGCGGGGCGGGTCCTCGAACCAAGCACCTTGTACGCAGCCGGGAGAGAGCTGGCTGTCCCAGGGGCGTGCCGGACGGACGGACAGGGACTGGACCGGCCCCAAAACCCAAGTGTAACAGCTGTATGATCTGGTCCCAATTATTTGTTTCATAATAAAGATGGCTAACCATTTTGGCCTCACTGTCTGCCTGGTGCTGCTGTGCACGTTTGTGTGTGTGTGTGAGTATTGTTGCTGCTGACCAGAAAACGTACCTCTAAGTTTCAACTTGTTAATGTTTTTTGGTGAATGAATGCCTTACTTCGTTTTACAACTGTCAAAAAATGATTTTGGACATTCAAGGTTTCCACCCGACACTTACTGCAATATTACTTAACCCCAGTAAGTTACTGGCAGTAACTAGTAACATTACAATTGCCAAACGGTAGTATTTGTTATCCAAGTAACAATGAGTTGCAATGACCACGGAGGGGTGTCCTGGGCGCAGCCATTACTGAGTTGTATGTGTACCTTAGTGCAGCTTTACACCTCAGCAATGATCAGCTACACTTGGCCTACAGGGAGCTGCTCAATGGATGTCTATATTAAAGGGATATTTCACTTAAAAAATACTTTTGGTCATTTCATCGTCTACTATATAAATAAATAAATGAAAAACCACGGCCCCCTCACACATTAAAGGGACTCAGGGCTTAAAGTTCTCAGTCCTGGGGACTGATTTCAGTCCTGAGGATTTCATAGGGGTCATTTAATGGCATCAGTGTAGATTTGCAAAAAATCCTTTTCAGTCTTGGGATTCTTTTTGGCTTCAAGCCAATATCAGTCACCATATCATTCATGGTTGAAGTTACAATGTGTTTGTAATTGTATATGAAGGGGGCGGGGCAGCTAAAATTAATATAAAACTGAGCAACTTAAAAACTGTCGGGGGTGTTCATCGCCTGTGAAAGTCGGTGTAGAATAATGGTACTATAAGTAATTATAATGTCTTGTAATTCAAATAGTTACTCTTACCATGTACTATTAAGTAATTTATTAGGCCTACTTATAAATGAGTAATACGTTGCTAGCAGTGGTGGAAGAACCTTTAAAAAAAAACTTTAGTAAACGATACAGGGTATTGTTACCACTAGAAATACCCTGTTACAAGTAATCAAGCTTAACGAGTAAAGTATTGTCATCAAAATATATACTTAAAATGCCAAAAGTAAAAGTAAGGGTACTCATTTTGCAGAATGTGCAATTTAACACATTTTCAAAATGTATTGAAGTATTGAATATAGCAGATCTATCAACGGTACTGTACTCGCTTTGTAAGACTTGCCACTAGAGGGAGATATAATCGACATTCAAACATATAGCGTGCAACAACTAACTAATTTTAATATCACAAATAAAACTAATGCTAACTAAACCGTGTTCAGCTTTTAAACTGTATATCATCAGATATTCCAAGGCAGTTTTCCTGTAGCAGTGAAGTTAATTGTTTCAAGGGTTCCCCAGAAAAATTGTCCATGAGTAGCTGTCTGCCTGCCTGTCCAATTCTCCATGAGTAGCTGTCTGTCTGCCTGTCTATGAGTAGCTGTCTGACTGCCTGCCTGTCCAATTCTCCATGAGTAGCTGTCTGTCTGCCTGTCTATGAGTAGCTGTCTGCCTGCCTGCCAGCCAGGAAGTTGGTTAACAGAAAATAAATTGTTATGCCTGAGTAAAATAAAATACAATAAACACAATTTGCCTGAAAATAGATTACCCAGCTATGACCTTTTTCATGAATAATGAGTAGTGATATGGCTGACTGAGTAAAATAAAACAATCTACCTGAAAATAGATAGCTATAAGTGAAGAGCAATTTCCGCAATTACCATTTCCGCAATTTCCATTTCCGCAATTTCCTCAATTTCCATTTCAACCATTTCTGCAATTTCCATTTCCGCATTTCCGCAATTTCCATTTCCACCATTTCCGCAATTACAATTTCCGCAATTTCCGCAATTTCCAACTATTAATGGCAGCTGGGTTTCATCATTCAAATAAAATAGAATTCTGTCCGTTTAGCTATAAAATTATGTCAGGGAATAGGGATACAGAGTATATGTCTTTCATTTGCATTGCATCTCCCCCCCCCCCCCCCCCAAGCTTTTATTTTCGTTCGAGTAATAGTACAACTCTAATAGTATTACTTATAATAATGTAATTAAAGATAACTTCATTCAGATTTATTTATTTTTATTTCATTTTCCAGATTTTTTTTTCTTCTTTTTTTTTAGATTTTCATTGGTGGGCCAGTCATAATGGTCCCGCGGGCCTGATGTGGCCCGCGGGCCTGATGTGGCCCGTGGGCCTGAGGTTGAGTATCACTGGACTAGACTATAGAGCGTTGCAGTCCCGCCCACTGCGAGGGCAGCAGGAAATAATTCCCCATTCATTTTCCAAATGTCTATGGGGATAGCCTCGAGTGGCTTATTGCTTTTCTAAAACGGTTACAAACATTATAGCAATATTAACCTAATAAAACTATTACATTCACAAAAGTATCTACGCTTTGCGCCACCAGAGCGAGCAAGCCAGAGCCACAACACTTCCTTGTTTTGCTCTGCAAGTAGCTATATGTGACGGGAGAATAGCGCTTGATGTATTTACGGGGCTGCCTGGAGCCACACATTCACAGTCATATGAGCCGGGCGGTGCTTAGACGCCCGCACGGCATGTGTTTGTAAGGCAATGAAGCGCTCCCCTTCCCCAGTTCAGCTACAAGGCTGCAGTTTGATACAAAGTGATTGAAGGATTGGGTTATCGGTGAAATTTACACCGGTCACGTGACGGTAACCAGCCAATCAGAATGAAGTATTGGGACTACCCGTTTTAGAAAACTAGTATATTTGCCCCGCACACTTGGAACACCTCATAGACTTCACTCAGGTGCTTTCTTAATTGGACATTTGCTGAATCTCAATTGTTTTAATGGATTAACTATTTGATGAACAGTTCCTTTATTCATTTATTTGTATTATACAAATACCCTTCTAGTCTAGTTCAGTCTAGAGTCTAGTTCAAACTGGGAAAATGTTGGCAGCACTGTTGTGCTTTCCTTACATAACAATAAAATAAAAGAGCCATTGAGGGCGGTTTTAATGCAGCATTCATACAGATACAAGGTTTCTGCCCAACATCATTATATATGTGTATATTTTGTGTATGTGCGTGCAAACGCAGGTGTCAGGTGTGTTAATTTCCCAAATGTTGCCTTTGGCACTGCAGTCTGATTCACATATCAGTTATTCAAAACAATACAACACAACAGCATTAAATAGCGTTGCGACACAAATTAAGTAAACTATTAAATATTTTTATTGACAAGAATACATCAACGACATAGAGAATACAGTCTGAAAATACCTTTGAAAAATACTATCCCATCCACACTGGGACGGGATAGCCCATTTTGGCTTTCCCCCCCATTGGCACCCACTCCAGTACACCACCAGAACGTAAGTTCAAACTTAGCCTAGTTATAGCGTAAATGCCTGGCTTTAACGTCAAGACTTGTATTACTATGATTTAAGCTGTTATATACGGTGTGTATATATATATACACTGTATATATATATCTAGTTGTAAGGCAGCAATAAGTCCTAGGAGGAGTAGCCTAACTAACTATTAATATGCCAGACCACATTGATTTCATTGACAAATTAATTACAAACAAATCAATGCAGCCTGCACAACAGTTGTGCTGTAGTATATAGCCTTGCATAGCCAGCCTTCAATCTGCCTTTGCAATGTAATGCAGTGATATCAGTGTGGCTACGCTGTGTATAGGTTGAAAGGTTCAACGTTTTTGTTTTGCTGTCAAGAGACGTTACACGTTTTACTTCCTGAGTATAGAAAGCGCTCATGTTCATTGGATCCGGGAGCTATGACTTCATTGTATGCGTCTAATACAGTACATTATTTTAAGCACAGTCTACGCACTACTATACGTTATGCCTTAAAGAAACTGTCGAGGTGCAACACAATTTAAGTCACCCACTAGTTACAAACTAAATAGTAGTTACTAGTCACTAACCCCCCAGTACTGCCTAACTTAGGAGAGAACTTACGTTCTGGTGGTGCAACCCCCTACAGATGTGCATCATGGATCACATTGGCACTCACTCCAGATGTGCATCATGGATCACATTGGCAGCTACTCCAGATGTGCATCATGGATCACATTGGCAGCCACTCCAGATGTGCATCATGGATCACATTGGCAGCCACTCCAGATGTGCATGGATCACACTGGTACCCATTGATGGATCACAGATGTGGTGATAAATATCCTGAGATGATAACAATCCTTCCCTTAGGTTCCCAAACACTGGGTCTGGACCCATTTTTGGGACGGACCCATTTTTATGAGTCTCGAGTAAATATCCCTTTTCCCCCCTTTGCCTACAATTAAAAAACATATATTCAAAATTATCTGAACATTTTAAATAAAACCAATAAAATTCCAAAAATGAAAAAATAAAAACTTTTAAGAATTAGTGAAAATAGCTGATCTACTTGTTCATTGGCTATTCTCAGTAGTTCTGGGGACTAGTGGGAAAAACAACGCTTTGCTGCGAGCTTGTAGATTTTTGAATATATACGTCTAGTATAGGGTTAAAGTGATGTAACGCTAGGACTGTAGAAGAACTGTAGAAGGACCTACGGCTCCCTCAATGTAGACCGTTTGAAAAAGACAAAAATGGAGTATAATTCCAGAGAACTTCTCTCAGAGGAAGTAGAAAACATAACCAAGAATAGCAATATGGAGAAGCCTGCATCTAGTGTCTGTCACTTTATGTTCTATGCATTAAAGGTTTTATGACATTAATTTTCATTTATTTTTCTTTTAGGTTTTATGACCTCAATTACACCCAAAAAACCTGAACTTTGAACATTCAGTGGATTTTCTGTGGTCTGAAGTTTTCTTTGGGGTTTGGAAGCCTTTTGAGCTACAATGAAAACAGGCAACACAGTGAAAACAGTGACATCTGCTGGCAAATCCCATTGACATATATGGGATTTGCAGGCTCTTACATCACAAACTGCCGGCAAATCAGAGCACCTGTTTGAGCCAGAAAACCCCAGATCACAGAAAATCTACTGAATGTTAAAAGTTCATGTTTTTTGGGTGCAATTGAGATTAGAAAACCTAAAAAAAATAAGAACAATTCCAAAACCTTTTAATGTCACAATCCCTTTAACATGTGCAGTGCCCATGCATGACATGATGCCACCGTATGGAATGCCAGTTCTAAAAAAGTAAATACTCACCAGACCGTCTATACACAAGCACTTCCGTTCTCTGCAATACACACGTGTGAAGTCGATCGGGAGAATAGTACTGGAAACATGCCAAGGACAGACAGACGGACGGACAGTCAGTCAGTCTCTTTAGTATATAATTTAGATGGATAGCCTACAGCGGCCCTGCTAAAACATAAATATTCACATAGGAGACGTGGGTTAATTATCAATAAATAACTTTGACAATTTCATTAAAAACAGGAAACAAGCAAGCATAACTGAGTTGAGTACGCACAGTGGAATGCTTCCAATTAGTATAAACGACATGGAGGAGAAAAAAAAAGAAAGTGTCATTTGTTTCACACATATCTCAGGGACAAACGGTGACCCGTCTGCATTGTAGACCTCAAAGAGATTGCTGTTGTCATGCCAGATTCAGGGTCAGTGTCCACAGAATGCATTTCTTTCGAGGTACTATAGCGCGTTTTTTTTTGCCAAGCATTTCCAAAAAGGTAAAGACTTTGCCATAGCGCTCCACAAAAATAAATAAATAAAAGACGCTTTCTGTGGACAAGGCCCCCCTCTAGAGCCTTCTATCTCGGTCACGCATCCCGTCGTCCGCCGAAAAGAACGGAGCTTGCAGATCTGCCGTCTTTTGGCCCGCATGTCACCGGCGCCGCTGCCGAGCACGAAGCTTGTTCCCGCAGACACACACACACACACGCACACACACACAACAACACACAACAACAACGGGGCACAACCTCAGAGGTCTTTGAAAGCACACAGCTGAACTCGCTGCTGCCCGTAGAGCTCCAGCAGCGAGGGGTGCGTCAGCGTGGTCAGCTCGTGCTGCCGGTCGGGCGACTGCGAGAAGGCGTCGGGTCCCTGGCCGCAGCCGCCGCCCTCGCCGGGGCGGCTGGGATAGCCCGGGTGCACCATCAGCTCGGCGGTCACGGCGACTAGTGTGGAGGCGGAGGAGGAGGGCGCGGCGCCGCCGGAGGAGGAGGAGGTAGTGGAGGCTGAAGGCCGCGGCGGCGGCGGCAGCGTCGCTAGGGCGTGGCCGAGGGCCCGCCGCAGGTTGGGGATGGACATGTGCTGGCCCATGGTGGTCAGGCCCAGGTACACGTCGGGCCACCTGAACAGGAACAGAGAGTGTAGTGCAGTGAGTGGCCTGTCAGTCAGTCAGTCAGTCGCCAATTATAGCCCATGTTTTTTGAAATTTTGAAAAAAAAAATGTTAGCCTCGTTTCTCATCATTTTGGACCATGGGCTATAGCCCATATCGTACGACATACTATAGCGCGCCGTTTTTCATCATTTTTGATGATTTGACAAAAATGAAAAAAACGATGGGTTATAGCCCATGTTTTTTGAATTTTTGGAAAAAAAAGTTAGCCTCGTTTCTCATCATTTTGGACCATGGGCTATAGCCCATATCGTACGGCATACTATAGCGCGCCGTTTTTCATCATTTTTGATGATTTGACAAAAATTAAAAAATGAAAAAAACGATGGGTTATAGCCCATGTTCTTTGAAATTTTGGAAAAAAAAGTTAGCCTCGTTTCTCATCATTTTGGACCATGGGCTATAGCCCATATCGTACGGCATACTATAGCGCGCCGTTTTTCATCATTTTTGATTATTTGACAAAAATGAATAAAAGGAAAAAAACGATGGGTTATAGCCCATGTTTTTTGAAATTTTGAAAAAAAAATGTTAGCCTCGTTTCTCATCATTTTGGACCATGGGCTATAGCCCATATCGTACGGCATACTATAGCGCGCCGTTTTTCATCATTTTTGATGATTTGACAAAAATGAAAAAATGAAAAAAACGATGGGTTATAGCCCATGTTTTTTGAAATTTTGGAAAAAAAAATTAGCCTCGTTTCTCATCATTTTGGACCATGGGCTATAGCCCATATCGTACGGCATACTATAGCGCGCCATTTTTCATCATTTTTGATGATTTGACAAAAATGAATAAAAGGAAAAAAACGATGGGTTATAGCCCATGTTTTTAGAAATTTTGGAAAAAAAAGTTAGCCTCGTTTCTCATCATTTTGGACCATGGGCTATAGCCCATATCGTACGGCATACTATAGCGCGCAGTTTTTCATCATTTTTGATGATTTGACAAAAATGAATAAAAGGAAAAAAACGATGGGTTATAGCCCATGTTTTTTGAAATTTTGAAAAAAAAAGTTAGCCTCGTTTCTCATCATTTTGGACCATGGGCTATAGCCCATATCGTACGACATACTATAGCGCGCAGTTTTTCATCATTTTTGATGATTTGACAAAAATGAATAAAAGGAAAAAAACGATGGGTTATAGCCCATGTTTTTTGAAATTTTGAAAAAAAAATGTTAGCCTCGTTTCTCATCATTTTGGACCATGGGCTATAGCCCATATCGTACGGCATACTATAGCGCGCAGTTTTTCATCATTTTTGATGATTTGACAAAAATGAATAAAAGGAAAAAAACTATGGGTTATAGCCCATGTTTTTTGAAATTTTGAAAAAAAAGGTTAGCCTCGTTTCTCATCATTTTGGACCATGGGCTATAGCCCATATCGTACAGCATACTATAGCGCGCCGTTTTTCATCATTTTTGATGATTTGACAAAAATGAATAAAAGGAAAAAAACGATGGGTTATAGCCCATGTTTTTTGAAATTTTGGAAAAAAAAGTTAGCCTCGTTTCTCATCATTTTGGACCATGGGCTATAGCCCATATCGTACGGCATACTATAGCGCGCAGTTTTTCATCATTTTTGATGATTTGACAAAAATGAATAAAAGGAAAAAAACGATGGGTTATAGCCCATGTTTTTTGAAATTTTGAAAAAAAAATGTTAGCCTCGTTTCTTATCATTTTGGACCATGGGCTATAGCCCATATCGTACGGCATACTATAGCGCGCCGTTTTTCATCATTTTTGATGATTTGAAGAAAATAAAAAAATAAAAAAAACGATGGGTTAAAGCCCATGTTTTTTGAAATTTTGGAAAAAAAAGTTAGCCTCGTTTCTCATCATTTTGGACCATGGGCTATAGCCCATATCGTACGGCATACTATAGCGCGCCGTTTTTCATCATTTTTGATGATTTGACAAAAATGAATAAAAGGAAAAAAACTATGGGTTATAGCCCATGTTTTTTGAAATTTTGAAAAGAAAATGTTAGCCTCGTTTCTCATCATTTTGGACCATGGGCTATAGCCCATATCGTACGGCATACTATAGCGCGCTGTTTTTCATCATTTTTGATGATTTGAAGAAAATTAAAAAATTAAAAAAACGATGGGTTATAGCCCATGTTTTTTGAAATTTTGGAAAAAAAAGTTAGCCTCATTTCTCATCATTTTGGACCATGGGCTATAGCCCATATCGTACGGCATACTATAGCGCGCCGTTTTTCATCATTTTTGATGATTTGACAAAAATGAAAAAATGAAAAAAAACGATGGGTTATAGCCCATGTTTTTTGAAAATGTGGAAAAAAAAGTTAGCCTCGTTTCTCATCATTTTGGACCATGGGCTATAGCCCATATCGTACGGCATACTATAGCGCGCCGTTTTTCATCATTTTTCATTATTTGACAAAAATGAATAAAAGGAAAAAAACGATGGGTTATAGCCCATGTTTTTTGAAATTTTGAAAAAAAAAGTTAGCCTCGTTTCTCATCATTTTGGACCATGGGCTATAGCCCATATCGTACGACATACTATAGCGCACAGTTTTTCATCATTTTTGATGATTTGACAAAAATGAATAAAAGGAAAAAAACGATGGGTTATAGCCCATGTTTTTTGAAATTTTGAAAAAAAAATGTTAGCCTCGTTTCTCATCATTTTGGACCATGGGCTATAGCCCATATCGTACGGCATACTATAGCGCGCCGTTTTTCATCATTTTTGATTATTTGACAAAAATGAATAAAAGGAAAAAAACGATGGGTTATAGGCTCGCCATAGTGTCGCCTTTTTTTTTTAAGTGGTGCAACCACTTCTACAACCAGCTTGCAATGTCCGTGTACCTGTTTGTTTGTTTGTTTGTCTGTTTGTGTACGTCAATGAGCACGAGTATGTTACTTATTAATAGCAGTAGGGGGCGCCAGAAACAGAGAGAGGGGTAGTGCTGTGTCTCTAATGAGAGAGAGAGAGAGAGAGAGAGAGGGGGGAGTTGCACCACTTGGTTCACACAGGTGTGATTTTTATAGATATTCAGCTAGTATTAGTGTAGATTTTCATCTTACACAAACGTTGAATTCCCGCATTGACAATGAATGGAGCATATTGTACGTGCACGTGTGGACGAGCAAATCGACATGTTTTACGTCGTGATGACGTGCGATGATAAGAGCGCCCCTCACTTCACACGGGTGTGATTTCTTTGTTTATAATCGTTCGTGATTGATGACTGCCCCATTGAGAACCCTCTATGAATAAATGTCTAAATCAAGTTGTCTGAAAAACCTATGCTTCTATGTCAGTGGTTCTTTAACCTGTTCTTCTTCAGGTCATGGACCCCCGAGACGTATATGTTGTTCAAAAGTTGCTCAAAAAATAAAAAAAAATCTGCGCAATCCCATGCGAGTGCCTTCTCAGTAGCTCACATACTGGCTCCTAGTCCATAGTGTCTACTGTACACACACCTATGCTACTTAGCAGGTCACACAACAATGGACCATGTACTGTATTATGCTTGTTTCCATTGTGTTCCTATCATGAGATTCAGTCTTGGGCATTTTGCTGCTCATGACTCACCAGACGTCTCCAATGTCTGTTGCTGAATGAGCTTACGTAACGCTATTTGTTCAAGGAAACCTTGAACAAAGCGTCCATATTTCCCTCTCATCCAGCCTCAGACGTCTGCTGACAAGTGATATCCGTAAGAATAGAATTAAATTCCAAATATTATCATCAAGTATTCCGTGGCAACCTAGCATGCCACAGCACCCACTTTGAAACCTAGCCTCTTTTCCCTCCTGGCTCCCAAACTGTGGAGTAAACCCACCTCTCCAGACTCCACCTCACCCCCCTAGCACTCACCTCTTCAGACTCCACCTCACCCCTTAGCACTCACCTCTTCAGACTCCACCTCACCCCCTAGCACTCACCTCTTCAGACTCCACCTGAACCCCCTAGCACTCACCTCTTCAGACTCCACCTCACCCCCTAGCACTCACCTCTCCAGACTCCACCTCACCCCCCTAGCACTGACCTCTTCAGACTCCACCTCACCCCCCTAGCACTCACCTCTTCAGACTCCACCTCACCCCCTAGCACTCACCTCTCCAGACTCCACCTCACCCCCCTAGCACTGACCTCTTCAGACTCCACCTCACCCCCCTAGCACTCACCTCTTCAGAAGCCACCTCACCCCCCTAGCACTCAACTCACCCCCTCTCCTTGTAATCCCTTCTTGTCACATTTGTTCGATTGATGCTAGTTTACTATCCAAATTCACTTCTCCTCATGTCTTTGTTACTTAAATTGTTTTTTCTCGACACAGATGTTGACTCGTTGAGAATGTTGTTTAGACAGATGTTAGGTTCATTGTTTACCTGGTATCCTAGTTTCTCTGAGCCACTACATCATATACTCTCTGCACTGGCAATTATTTTGAACCCCATTTCTTCTAGTTACTTTCCACTACTGGTAGCATTGCACAACTATTTCTGGTTATATGGCTGCCATAAAAAAAGGTCTATTCAGGCCACAGAGCAAAGTACATCAAACAGGGCAGAAGTGCCTACGACTACTACTAGGCTAGCCAGGTGCCTACATGCCAAGTGCCTAAAGGTGCGCGGTGTGATTTCCACTACGTCATTCAAAAGGTGTACGCAGGTTGTGGCATCGGTGTCACAACTCCCCACCCTCAAGGCCACCAACAAGAGGCCGAGTGACACAGGAGCCAGGCTGATAACATGCAGTGTGCCGCCACCGTTCCGGCCGTATCAGCTTATCGCCGTATTCTGGTGTGAAGGCCACGTTTGCACAACACAATGGGGACAAAAGGAGCTGTGAACATTACATTCTCTCTCAGCTGGGTGTATATCCACAAACCAACGGACACAAACGAAACACATGACTGCGGAACTGCTGCTGGTCACTTGACATTGAGTCATAAAAAGAAAGTCACTATTTCAGGAAATATGGTGGGGGAGGGAAACCTGGGTTGAAATATATCCAACAAAGTTGTTGTTTTAGTGCTGTCCAAGTTACGATTGCATTTTCAATGGCGATTAATCGCATGATTTGTGTGATTATTTGCGTGATTATTCGCTTAATAATCACACACTGTATATTTTACTGGCTCAAACTTGAATGATAAACTGAAAAGTAGTGCATTGTGTTGTATGCGGAGCAGGATGCATCCAAATGTATTCTTTATAATTATGCTATACTTTTATTATGTATCCAATACATTATATCCATTTATTATTTATTGAATTAGCTTATAAATTATATCCTCTCAACATACACAGAGAAATTCTGTCCAAATGAACACATTATTGACATACGCGCACGCACGCACGTCAATAACGTTTTAATTTGGACAGCACTTTTGTCACAAGCTCTTGTTATACTTCCTTTTCACTGGTTCAATATTTATAAAACCCACAGACACACCTTGACCATTTCACTTTAACACACAAAAGAATGAAAAAAAGGTTTACACCGTGGACAGTGGACACACGTGGGGGCAGTGACTCAGGAGGTGGAATGGCCGCTTTGGGAATTGGAAGGTTCTTGGTTCGATCCCGGGTTCCCCCCTCAGTGTTGAATTTGACAGCAAATGTTGTCATAGTCTTTCGAATAAAAGTCACATTTTAGTTTTAGTCGGCTAAATATAATATTTTAGTTGACTAAATCTAGTTGATTTAGTTGACTGAAATGGATTTTGGCAGGCCTTGATGGCTTCGTAATGGCTGATTTTACCCTTGGTTGCATGCTGAAAATAGCAGATCCACAAGCTCACGACGTGTCGCAACGCATTATTTTCAGAGCGCGGCACCCAAGCGCAACCAAACGTAAAACCATCCCTTAGTTTTTTATTCCGTTTTTTTTGTCAGCGGAAAAGGAAGCAGCCATGGGGAACATTTTCAGCGATAGTTTTAGTAGACGAAATGAACAACGTTGAATGCACCATTTACCTGATCCTGTAGCGCGAGAACACGTGCACGGACTCGAGGGCGTCCTTCTCCACCTGAGCGTAGAAGGCTCGGAGGTGCAGCGGCAGCCACGGACAGTCCTGCAGGCCTGGCTCCACGGGGACACGCGTGTAGGGGATGGCAAAGTCACTGAGGACCTGTGCAAAGACCTCACGCACCTCTGACATACACGCGTACACACACACAAGCACACACACACGCACACGCACAAACACTTTTGAAAACAAATTCCCTATATTTTTCCAACTCGACTGTGCAAAATGTTAAGCTTGTTTTGGATCCAAATGCATTGACTGATTGAATTACTTTATAAACAGTTTGCAAAACCACAGCACAGAAGAGTACAGTTTAATACAAATACAACGCTAAAATTGATTGAACCCTGAAGTAAGCACTATGGCTTGTATCCATTGGGGTCTTGAGTATTCAATTCATAGATGATTTATGCCTGTAGATCGAAAAGATTTGGTGTAGCGAGAGGGGTGACAAAATAACGTACCAAGTACAGAGACCCTCGGTCATCTATTTTCTATTAGTTTACCTTCAAGGATAAAGGCTTTAAGTGGTAAATTAAAAAAAAACAGTAAGTAAGGGTTGTAATTTTCACATTCACCAATTCAACCTTTTCTGTTTTCAATGACCAAATGGACGCTTTGTTGTTTTGTAGCTTTTCGTCACTGCTAGTGTGAATGAAGCGTTACTTGTCCTTTGTTACAACTGCACTCCCAGAGTTACATTAACACTTTTACTGTGGGCGTAAACCCACTTAGGATCGTACAGTGACCAGAATTTCCACAACAGATAAAATCATGAATTGTGTCAGTGTCAGTTTGTGAAATTCTACGTATTGTCGTAGAAATTCAGATGTAAACATTTAATAATACCCCTTTATAAAAGAGTCTCTCCTCTTTGTCATTTCCTCTGAGATTATCTCATCTGTCACACCCCTGTGGCCCTGTTTTGTTTTACTCTTGTTACTGTCCCATTTGTTGAACTGGCTCGGGGTTGGCTGTTGTGGGAGTGAAAGCTATAAAGGCTGTGACCCTACGTTACTCTGGGAGTCAGACTGGGGTTTCCGTGCATGAACAGGTCTCATGTAAGTCTTGTCTCCTTACTCGAGTAAAATCCTTACACTTCCAAACTCTGAATTCTTGTTGCCTCATTATTATAATTGTCCCTTTTGAGCATGTGTCCTACAGACTGCCTAAACAGCATCTCTCCCTCCACTGTCACACGGCTCAATGTATAAGACAGAGTACAGCAACTTGCAATGGGCCTAGGCTACAAGATACACTGCATCTCATGGATACCCATGAACCTGTCACAACTACTGCAATGGGCCTAGGCTACAAGATACACTACATCTCATTGATAGTACCCATGAACCTGTCTAACTACTTCATGAATGTCAATCACAACTCCAGAGGGAGCTCCACAAATCACGTTCAGCCCAGATTTAGCACGAACAAGGGTTTCAATTCGTTCTCCTGCTATGCCACCAAAATGTGGAATGCTCCCCCTCCCACCACACACACACACACACACACACACACACACACACACACACACACACACACACACACACACACACACACACATGGAAACAAGACAACCAAGAAAGGCTTTCTTGGTTTCATCCCTTGTACTGTACTTCCCTGTGCTTGTCCATGCAAACTGTTAATAAAGTATTACAGTAGGGTCAATCAGTCAATCAATCAAAAGTAAGTTCAAAACCATTTCTGTCTCCATGGTCTGCATCTCAGGGGTGGACTGTGCTTACCGATGACACCATCTGAGGTCATTTCAAACAAAATGTAAAACGTTATTTTGTTTTTCTCGCTGAAACATTGACACTTGGCAAGCCAGGCGCACCACAGTGGAGGACAGGTACTTTACCCCTGTGACCAACCAAGCTCCGCATACGTATTCATAGAATAAAGCAAGATCAAATCTGATGGCTGAAAATAGGTCGTATCATTCTAAACCTTATGTACCTGCAAATCACAGGTTCAAACCTGGCTTTTATGACATTTCTGAGACCGTTCGTGTTTATACGGTGTTCTATTGCTAGTTTGAAATACTATTTAATCTGTCTTTACCTTTGAAGTAGTCACAGATTATTTATCAATCGCCTGATCGTTGATAATCGTGGTGCAGTTCACAGTTCTTTTGTTACGGTCTGTCGAAAATGCCATAATGGCGGACCAGGAAGTGGAACGCTCCAGGGCCGCAGCTAAACGCATGTTCCTCTAGCGTGGGAGTGGACGGGAGCCGTTTTTCTTTTAGCCATCGCGTAATTTCCTGCTTTCAATGACAGCCAAGCGGCGACTCGTATAGGTTAGCGAAGAGCGCCATCTATCGTAAAACCACTGGAAGCGCATACGGCGAGAGATCTCGTCATCGGCAGAGATAAGGTTGAATCCAGGCGTAGAGCAGTGTATACCTGGCAGGACATGGACGTGTTGGTGGCCGTCCATGTGACAGGGCAGGTGACCCGTGAGCTCCCTGAACAGCTTCACCTGAGCTCTGAGCTCCAGCTCCACCTGGTGGACACAAACAAACACAGCACTGATGTTATGGCTCCATTACTCATACTCGACAGATGCATTCCGTTTGCCCCCGGCTCCCGTCTATTTCGCTACTTTCAGATCATCACGTTGTACAAAGACAATTTCCAAACTTTCCAAACCAGCCCAGCCATTCTGCAGTGGACTCTATACTTTGTCTGAGACCTAATACAAAGGGCCTAATTTCAACAATATATAATGAACCTTAAATAATGTGATAAACTCTTAAGAGAACTGAATAAGGGCAACTATGGGAAAGGAATAGATCAGTGGATCTACATCTTTTTTCTCTCCCTTTGGTTTGCTCTGGACCACTAGCATATCATGTTGGTTAAATAATGACTGTTAAGGGCTTGATTTAAATTAACAAATTAAATGAAGCCCTTAACAGTCAATATTTCATTTCAAGCTTTTCCCCCCACACCACGCCCATATCCCCCCCCACCCAAACACAACAGTTGTCACTAAGGTTGATTCATAGGGCCGATTCATACTCCTACTTTAGAGCCGAATAAAAGTCGGTTCGGCTCTGTAGAGCCTACAATTTGACGTCATTTGAGGTTCGGGGGGGCGGGTACCGTCCTAAAGTCGGCTCTTCGGTGCTACTGAAAATTTCTGACGAGCCGAAATCATTTCGGCACTACAGCGCCGAAATGGGAGTATGTATCGGCCCTTAGTCATGGTGGTGGACCGTGGTCCTTGAAAACCCTGCATGACCTAGACACAAACACACACACACACGCTATTATTATTACATTACATAATTAGTACATATTCGTCCAATCGCAATTATTTGAGATAATCGCAATCATTTTTGCATAATCGTCATTATGTAATCAAAATTTCTAAAGGAGGATTAGCAAATCTACAAGCTTACATCTATTTCCGCTATTTAAAAAAAGTATAAAATTATAAACAAATCAGTAATTTCTTTGTATATTTAAGTTACTCATCAAGTTAGTCATATCTGCCCCGTGCAAGTTTTGATTACGAAAATGTATTTGTATCCCGCCTAATATAAAAATACTTTGTCTTGCCCTGAAGTGGGAACCCAAGTGGGTTTGTCACTATTCAGGTTGGAAGATGTAATTATATAAACCATCATTAAAAAGAAAGAAAAAAGCAATCGGTTCTAGAACCAAAGTTCTGTTGGTAGAAAGAAACAGGGCCAAAGTGCTCTCTCCATTAGAGAGGGCTTAGCATAAAAAGGAAGAAGATTCCATGTCAATCCAGTTGAACCAGTTAAGCTCCCTTTCCCGGCCTCACGTCAGGAAGTTAGACCAACCAATACTGTACAACATGAACACCTGAGGAAGTACAAGCAAGCCGACAGAACACTGTGCTTGTTTTGGCTGATGCTTAACCATTTTGACAATCCTTTCTCTCACACGCGCACACGTCGTACACGCACGTCGCACACGCACACACACGGTCAGAGATGGAGAATGCTGGTATAGCGTGCATACACACAGAGAACGATAAGTATTGATTGAAGTTACAGTATTTCACTCCAACAAACACAGTGTGACGTGTGTCAGTCAGTGCATGACAAGTCAAAACAACTGTATGTTGTTGTTTTTTTGCTGTTATGAACAGAGAAAACTGACACTGTATTTACAGTAATACAGGCTTTCAATATTATTGTTGTTTTTTCTTTCATGTCCACAATTACCAATTTTCACTGTAAAAAGGGAAATGTGCAAGTTTTTAGATCAGCTATTTTCGCTATTAAATAGGGCTTGTACGCTTGGGTCTCTGGGAGACTGTGTCCACTCTGTGCACTGGAGTACAGTAGCTCTGCTATGTGTCCAAAGGGTGCACCGTCAGCCACCGTACTTCTCCATTTCCTATTCCTATCCACATTCAAACCTGACCTAAACATCCCCTAACCTGACTGGGGCGGTATTGAGTTCACAAGTTCATAATACAGCCTCCATCTGGGATCGCTTAGGGACGAACCAATCAGTGGCAGCTACAGGCGGGATCTTGGCGAGACCGGGTGGGACGCCATCGAGAAGCGCCTGTTGCAATTGCATTTCCCAGCGCCTTAAAATTTGGAAAATCGAAGCAAATATATGACCTACACATCCGACACGATAGTGTCGTTTGCGGAGGTTGTTTACTTTCCTGCTGGTGCAGCTGCCACACGTCATGCAGACATGCCAATATGATTGACAGACCTTCCCTTCCAATCACCTGCCAAGTAGCTTGAAAAGGTTGACAGCTTTCTTCAGCGATTGGGGCTACAGAGATCCCAGATGGAAATATGTTGTGAAAACAAAATGTTGCTTTTGGTATTGCAATGTAACATTTTGTGTCATGTGCTTAGCATCATTGCATAACTGTACCTCAGTATTGGCCTTTTTTTTCTCCCAACTGTTAATACATGAATCAATCAAACCTCTGCTATGGCTATGTGTCCACGCTGCAGTGCTTCACGGAAGCCCATCTTTCCGTGGAAGAAGCCTTCCTTGTCCACCAGGCTGGAGTCCAGCCGCAGACTCTGGCACACAGGTACGCCCTCTGACAGGTTGGCATGGAGGCCGATGGGAATGTGATGTCTGCCGGGAAACCACATGAAGAGAAAGGAAACCAAGTGTGTGTGAGAGTGTGTGTGTGTGTGTGTGTGTGGCGAAGACCTGGTTACCACACTGCTCCGGGCAGCGCACCCCCCGCGCCTCCGCCTCCCAGTTCTTCTGCCCCTTTTTCCATACGTTGTCATGTTTTCCTTTGACTTCATACCTGATGTAAACAAGTCTTAGTGCTTTTTCTGGTTTTATCCTTGTAGCAGTTTTTCTATTATTGACCCATTTACAAATGTCAATCAAGCGTGTTTGTTAATTGTACAATCCTATGTGGTATACACAATATTAATGTCTGTAGTTATGAATGCCTGTAGTTATATACAATATACATTTAGGCAAAGCGATGCAGGCCCAATTATTACATTATGTTCATTCCATACTCCATAGGCTACCAAAACTGGTGTCAACCCTCCAAAAACAACCTCCACCCGCACCCTCAGATCTGCAAACAAACTCCTACTCCAGGTTCCTGACAGCAAACTGCGCACCATGGGGGACCGGGCCTTTTGCTGGGCAGCACCACGCCTATGGAACAGCCTCCCCAACATGGACCTGAGAGTGCTGCAGACTGTGGAATGCTTTAAAACAGGCCTGAAAACCTTCCTGTTTCGGAAGGCCTTTTTGTGTTGAGTTGTCGCTTTGCACTGTTTTTTAACCCTGTTTTTAACCTTCTATGATAGATTATAATTATGTTTTCTTTAACAATGTAGCACTCTGGGATTCCTTGTGAATGAAAAGTGCAATATAAATAAAATGTATTATTATTATTATTATGGTGTGTGTGTGTGTGTGTGATTCTGATCTCTTATCTCTGGGAGGCGGAGGCGTGCGCTGCCCGGGGGAGTGTGGTGGTAACGTGTGTGTGGGAGGGGGGGCGGGCTTATACTATACACTGACACGAAACAAGACAGGAACGCCCAAAAACGTCACATCCGGGACATTTACCCTGGGCAGAATTTTCTATGGCTGCCAATGCAACTTTTTCCAATCCTTAATCACATACGGACAAACATCTATGCCGATAATATCTAACCTGCGGAGGTAACGTGCCTTGTCTACGGGCAACAGATCTTTCAACCTATGTCATTGCAAATACGTTTTATAATCGCTACTCTGCGCAATATTGTTTTGAAAATGCCGCAAATTGCATTGCAGTGAACGAGAGCAAATCACAACTTACCCCCGGGGGGTGGTGACTCCGCCCTGAATACGCGTTGTGTGTCAGTGTATGTGTTAGTGACAGTCCATAATGTCCCAGTATAGTGTAGATGAGTGGTTTGCCCATTTCGCACTTATTGTCAATGTAAACTTTTCCATACAAAATAAATAGCTTCAATATAAACAATCTCGTACATCATCGTCATAAAATAAAAAATAAAAAAAACATAAAAATAGAATGTTTATTCGCCATATATAACTTAGCATTAATAGAAAAAACTGATTTCAGAAAAAGATTTCAACTGTATTTTCAATATAATAATAATAATAATAATATTTAATCAATAATAATGATACGAATTACAACAATAATAAATGAATAGTTAGAACATAATTCTACTACAGTACATACTACACAGTAGGCTACACACACACATACCTTTTGGCCAGGTCCGCTGCGTTCTGAGCGGCGGAGCCGGTGACCAGCAGCGACACATTGGAGATCCCTCCCGCCTGGAAGCAGTCCACTATACCCCGGTTCCGTCGGGGGCAGTAGCCGAAGTCATCCCCGGTCACCACCAACTTCACTCTGGGCACGGGCATGTCGCTGGTCCCCTGGACAGGACGCTGGGGACAGGACAGGTCCGGGACGCGTCCGGGACAGAGACAGGGGATAGTGGGACACATAGATACGCCACACACACAGGCAACAAGCGGATGTGTGAGTGTGCGTGCGTTTGTGCGTGTGACACGTAACACACTCCTCGCTCTCGAGTCTCGACCCACATTATTTATAGATACATTGTAATCATCGCCCCGCGGATCACGTGGCTTATTGGCTACATGAGCTTTCCGTCGTGTCACACAACAGTTTTGTGACACCGTCCGATCTTGAATGCAATCGCACTACAAAGAACAGAGCTACAAGCTCCGAGCTTTATTGTAGTAGGTCTATTCTTGTCGACAAATAACACAGTAAGCTTTTGAATGTGAACAAAATGTAGAAACGCCATTTGCATGCATGCACGAAGCACCAACCGTTCATAAAAGTTATGTTTTGATGTATTTATTTATTTTTACTCCCAGTCTCTTACCCATTTTATTATCACACAGGATCGGCCATGTATGTCCTAAAAAGCCGGGCGGAGGAGCTGCATTCGAGGAACTCCAGAGTGAGAGAGTCTACTTCCGACTGACAGCCAACAACATTGATGATGTGTAATTCCTGTAGCCTTCTTTACTCAGAGAGCTTTAGCGACCTCTTGTGGACGATGCTTGGAACAGATTATTTCCAGTGTGCAAGTGATATTTTGAATGTTAAAGCAAAAGGTTTATTGTAAAAAAGCTAAAGTTCTATTATGCTGATAGTAGTTTAGTATATTGCGTTTGTTCAATAACAGGTGTTTCCCTGTTCAGATTTTTTGAGGGGCACTAGCCCCTCCTAATAATATGCACAGCTGTACGTGATGCATAATGACTTCTTTTACTTTTGGTATTGTACATACCGTAAGTAAATTGTTGATGCCAATACTTTTGTACTTTTAATCACATAAAATGTTTTTTTTTCCCTCTATTTCTCTTTTCTTTAGTACTTCTTCCACCCACTGTCCTTACCATGGTTTCCTGTCCACTTTTCTCCTTGTCCAGAAGGATGACCAAGCTCCGTAGTCCGCACCACCAGGGGCGACCGGGCCTTCTGCTCTGCTGTCTGCCCTATATATATGTCTGTGGAACACCCCCCCTCCCCGAACACCTGAGAGCACCGCCTGTCAGTCACACACTGATGTTTTTTTTTTAAAATGGACTCAAAAACCTTTTTCTATGCCCTGAGATTGTACCTAGTTTTTAATTTGACCCTTTAGCCTATAGTAGGGTCCCATGTAGTTGTTTGTTTGCCGCGTTTGGTATGCCATGTTTTAAAACCCGCTGTAGCACTTTGAGGTTTGCAAAAGTGTAAAGTGTGTTAAATAAAACATTATTATTATTATTATTACTTGAGAATCTAGCTGGTGTATAACTGACTATAGGTACAGAATCTAGCTGGTGTTTGACTGACAAGGTACACAGGTGTGGGTTTAAAATGGTTTTCCCATGTGAGCATTATCGGATCCCTCCCCTTCCCGGTGTGTACTCAAGGCCCCACACAACAGGGCTACTGTGTGACCAAACAGGCCTGTAGGCAAACATATGGTTTACCGGGAACTATGTGGTTTCCTGTGACCAACAAATAAAGTTATCATCTCCACCAGCAGATGGCCGGTGGATTTAACCTACTGCCTGATATTCAAATAAGGCACATCCGGGCCGGACCTCCCTTATTTCCAAGAAAAAACAAGGGACACACAGAACAAGATAAGATTCTCAGTGTACATAGGCTATACTTAAAAAGTTAGATGAGATCCGAGCGCACAAACAAATGTGGAGTAGAAGAATAAAGTTATATAATTAAAATAAATGCCAACTGGTTTCTAACGGTTAAGGTCTTCACCAGGGCATGAAGAACAGTATATGTAAATGTTTTTGCATATTATATTAACAACCTGTATCATAGTGTACGGTATATAGCCTTATATATGAGCTGTTTGAACTTGTAAGATGTGTCCCCCAAAAAATAAGGAACAAAGTGTGATCCTTATCATTTCAATAGGGGACACATCTTTTAGTGTCCAAAATGGTAAATGGTGCATTTATATAGCGCTTTTTATCCAAAGCGCTTTGCATAGATTGTGCAGTATCCACACTTTTCCTGGGCTGTGTGTGCTCCAGTTCCTGTCGATTTGATCCAATGAAAGCCAATGAAACTGGTCAGATGACCAATGATATCCAATGAAATCAACAGGAACTGGAGCACACACAGCCCAGGAAAAGTGTGGATACATTCACCCATTCACAGACCGATGGCGGAGGAAACCATGCAATGATGCAAGGCACCAACCTGCACATCGGGAGCAATTAGGGGTTCAGACGAGTCTTGCTTTTTGAGGTATTAGTGCTTTACTTGAGTATTTCCAATTTCCAATACTTTTCCTTCTAACTACATACCAGGGGCAAATATTGTACGTTTTATTCCGCTATACATTTATTTGAAAACCTTTGTTACTAGTTACTTTGTAGACTGAATATTATTACAAAACATACATTATAACCACTTCAAACCTATATATATATATATATACACATTTTGGCCATTTTGAAAATAGACGATCTATTAAAGCTCACAAGCATTTTGAGCTTAACCCATTCTGACCGGGAACCCATTTGGGGTGTTAGCATCATGTTATGCTTTAGCTATTGAAAAATAGCAGACCTACAAGCTCATAGCGCGCCACCGAGTGGCGCGCTACGAGCTTGTAGGTCTGCTATTTTTGAAAAAATCGAAGAACGACGGACATTTTTAGAATCTGATCTCAGGTCAGAATGGGTTAATCAGACCAGTGTGTGTCCAGTGGGAAACCTTGTATGAATCTGATCTCAGGTCAGAATGGGTTGAGATTTTTATACATTTGGGCACCGGATCCAGCGGTGGCCAAACTGGACCTCAGAAGAGAACATGGAGGCTACAGGTTCCAATACGTCACCAGCACACCACTGGCCTGGTGGTGATCCTGCCTGACTTGAATTGTTTTGTTCCTCCTATTTCTCCCATGAGTACAACAACAATCACTCTTGTTGGTCAATATCTTCTTGGTCTTTTTGAAGAGCGCTATAGCATTTTAGCACATAGAGGCATTACCAGGCGCCCCTCACTTCACACGATTGTGATCTTTGAGGGGCGCTATAGCCCCTCCTATACTGTATTCACCTTTTTCCTGGGCTGTGTGTGTGCTCCAGTTCCTGTTGATTTCATTGGATATCATTGGTCATCTGACCAGTTTCATTGGCTTTCATTGGATCAAATCGACAGGAACTGGAGCACACGCAGCCCAGGAAAAAGGTGAATACATCTTTTGTTCCCACACGTCTCATACCGTATTCGCCGTTGACACTGAAAGGAGAAATGAGGTCAAATGTCCGCCAAATATGACATAAATTTGTGGCAACACAAACATTAAACGCCGTTGACACTGAAGGGAAAATGTACATCATTATGTAGGCGAGCAAATCGGCTAACCAATCACAGTTGTTCATGAGATGATGTATGACGACGTATAATGATAAGAGTGCCACGCTGCCACTCACTTCATCCGGGTGTGATTGTTTTGTTTTACATGGACATGTGTTCTGGGGGCACATAGGAGATGTCGTCCCATGGGGGTGACGGTACAGACCCTGCTTCATTCAGCCTCTTCTGGTCCAGGTATAGTGTCCAATGAGCCCCATGCTGCGTCCCAGGACGAAAATGGCATTCAATTCATTCCGCTCTCTACAAACTCGTCGGCCTCGTCCCTCGTGAACCCGTCGCAGTTCCGGAGCAGGTCCACGAAGGCCACGCCAATGAAACCGTCCACGTTCAGGATGAGGCTGGGTTTCTTGGAGGTGGTGATCTTCTCCACGTCTAAAGCATAGTCCAGAAGCTGGGTGGCGGGGAAATGCTGCTTCACAAAGTCCTTCGGGATCTGGACTCTCACGTCGGGGCTGTTGACGGACTTGACCCTGTGACCGATGCCCATGATCAGCTTTCCTTCCTTCTTCATTTTGTTGACAAACTCCATGGGCTGCGTGCCGCTGTCGAAGGCCTTGCTGAACTGCTTGGCCGCGGCGTCCAGTGAGCCTCCGAAGCGATCGCCGATGGTGAGGAGTCCCGAGGTGAGGCTGGAGATCAGATCCTTGCCAGCACGGGCACAAACAATGGTGTTGTGGGCACCGGAGACACAAGGGCCGTGGTCGGCGGTCACGATCAGGCACATCTCGATAAACTGGCAGGCGTACCCGGGCAACCTCCTCTGGAACCAGAGGAGCCCCAGGGTTCCTCCCACGCCCAACTGCGACTTGAACACCTCGGTGATGGGCATGCCTGCGTAGACCAGCTCTTGGCCCCTCTCGTCACAGACACTGGTCATGAACGAGGCCGGTTTACGGATCAGACCCAGCTCCCGTGCCCAGGAGTAGTCCATGGGCACGGTGGGAGGAGGCAGTTCATCTGCCGGTTCGATCACTCCCTTGGCAACGAGGTCATCATACACCGATTTGACGATCTCCCCCAGCTCATCAAAACTCTTGGGGACGAAGGCACCGGCCTCTTTCAGGGCCTGGTTCTTGGCTACTGCCGTTTCGGAGGCCTGGTTGGCACAGGATCCAGCGTGGCCAAACTGGACCTCGGTAGAGAACATGGAGGCACAGGTGCCAATACACACACCACTGGTTTGGTCATCCTGCCCGACTTGATGGCCTGGCAGATCTTGTATTCTTCTGTTCCTCCTATTTCTCCCAGTACAACGATCATCTTCACCTCCGGAGTGTCCTGGTAGCGCAGCACGTGGTCCGCGAACACAGAGCCGGGGTATCTGTCCCCGCCGATGGCCACGCCCTCAAAAACACCATCCGTGGTCCTGGAGAGGATGTTGTTGAGCTCGTTGGACATCCCTCCGGAGCGGGACACGTAGGCCACGCTGCCCGGGGCGGTAGAGCTTCGAGTCGAGGACGTTGTCCAGCGTGCCCCCCCGTGTTCCCGATCCTGAAACAGCCAGGCTTGATCCCTCCGACCGTCGCCGGTCCGATGAGGACGACGCCCTTCTCGCCGGCGGCCTTGATGATCTTCCTGGTGTGGGCTTCGGGGATGCCCTCGGCGACGACGGCGACGGTGCGAATCTGCGGGTGCCGCATGGCCTCCGTGGCGCTGTCAAACGCAGACCTGAGAGAGGCGAAGCTGACGAGCACGTCGACGCCCGGATGTGTCCTCACGGCGTCTCCCGTGTTCTTATAGACGGGTATCAGGATCTCCTTGTGGCCCCAGTAGAACTTCTGCTTGTGATCTCCGGAGAACGGGTAGACCATGGCCGCCACCGACGGCTCCTCTCTGGAGCTGACGTAGTCGAAGTCCAGCATGCCCTGCACCGCCCTCGTCTGCATGCCCCACACTATGGCCTTGGTGTTCTTGCTGAACAGAGGGGCTGCCATGGCGGCTCCTCCTGGCGTGGCCGAAGAGACCCGGCCCTCGAGGAGGGCTGCAGCACCGGTCTGGACGACGTTGGCCGGCGTCGAACCCTCCGCCCTAGAAACGTTCTCGAAGATGGACGCGGTCCTGCCGGAGGCCGGCGGGGTCCATGAGCTCCCAACGGAGTTGAGGAGGAAGTTGGCAGTGTGCACGGCCACAGGGGGCTCACTGGGGATTGGTCGGTGGCCCAGCGCCATGCCAACAATGGCGGTCATGTGAGTTTCTGTGCCGAAGACGTGAATGGGGACCCCAGTGGTCTTGGCCACTTCGCGCATGACCCTAAGACCCTCCTGGTAATTGGGACCACCGCGGCGGACATAAATGGTGACCTCGTGCTCTTTCAGTGGCCCCTGGTAGTCCCTGATGGCTCTGACAATCCCCTTAAATGTAGCCGCGACGTTCGTGAAGTTTGCAATGCTCCCTCCGATGATCAAGACCTTCCCGTCGCGATGTTTCTCTCAGGTCATCAGAGATAGGATGGTCTTGGCATAGTCATAGGTCTGCTGTTCGCTAGGTGCTCCTGAATATTCCCCATAATTGGCCAGCTCGTGGACCCCACCCAGGTCACAGACGGTGTCACTGTAAACAACCGATGCCCCCGCCTCCCGCCACCATGGTCCATATCCTCCCGCGGGGGTTGAGCACGGTGAGTTTCAGACTGGCGCCGCTCTTAGCGTCCAGGTCCCTGACGTAGGCCTCCTCGGGGTAGGCCTCTCTGCCGAAGGGCGGAGGGAACTGCACGTCTCCCCACTTCGCTTTGCAGATGTAGTCGGCCGTAGCGTCGATCTTGGCCGCCATGTCAAGCACGGACACGCCGGCCTCGGTGACCGCTAACGGGTTGATCTCCAAGTAGGTGAAAAACAGCTCTTCGTAAAGGTTGAAGAGACCCACAATGAAGTTGGCCAGAATGGGCTTTCTTGTCATCGGGGACGTGCGTGAGGAGGTTCGTGACGACAGAGTCCTCACTGATCTTCTCGTCCACCCCGACCAGCAGCTTCTTAGCCTTAGAATCCACGTCTCCGACATCCACCCCTCCCTCGTGGTCAAACAGCAGGTAGTCGCCCTCCCGGGCCGCGTAGACGCACACGTAGAACTCCTCCTCCCGCCCGTGGGCGACAAAAGGCTCGACCAGGAAGTTCCTCAGGACTCCCGTCGCATTCCCCGCCGTCGTCTCCCTCATGAGGCGGGGCTTCAGCCACTCTCGGACGCCGCTCAGGTCCAGGTCGACGCCCACCAGGCCCAGCTTCCCGTGCCGCTTGATCAGCTGATCGGGCTTCACCACCAGCCTCTCTGTGAGCGCCCAGAACACCAACAGGTGCTTCCACTTTTAGTTATTTCTGGCATAAAATTCATCTCGAAGCCATAATCAACGTAACCAAAACCTGCAGAAATGGCATTTTACAGACCATGCAGACATACCCTCCCTGGTCATTGTTTTCAACATGTTCTCCTGTTGTATATTGTGCATTACCCGGTCTATGGCATGCCCATATATAGGCATATTGGTTGGATCAGCGGTTCTAGACAAATTCCAGAGTGTAATTGGTTTTCGATGGTGACATAATGACGATATGTTTTAGTGTTGGGAGGATTAAAGGTAATGCTCCTATATGTATACATGTATGTAATCTGGCAAAACTGAGATTTGACAGTTTGTAGCGGTCGAAAGTACTTGCGCGCTCTGCTTGCGCACTAGTAGGCCATTTATGGCCTTCTAGTGCGCAAGCAGAGTGCAGTTCTAGTTGAGTAAATGTGTTTAGTTACTGGCTTATGGTGACGTCACAGGGATATAGTGATGACGCGAGGGCCGAGGCAGGTCAGCTTAAAACCCAACCCCTCATAGTGTGATTATATTTAGTCTCTGGTACTGGCACTGAGTGGCTTTTCTATTCAGCCACATATCACATATTACACTGGTGGTACCCAATGAGTTCCTTGAATGTGAAGTATACTTAATTTGGATCCCCATTAGCTTCCACAAAGTGGTTGTTTGTCTTCCTGGGGATCCATAATTCTACACAGGACAGCCCCTGCATGCGGTATAGGCCTGTTCCCCATGTATAGTTAACCTGTTAGGGTAGCTAGTTCTTACAGTTTAGAAACGTCCCTATATTAAAGGTATAAACCAAAACCAACAAACTACTGGATGATGGAGACGCAGATTCACGTGCCCGACGGGTCGCAGGCCGTTCGCAAGTTCCCCATTCACGTGGACGAACACGACATGATGGACGGGGCGCTGAAGCTGATGAAAGAGCTGCGGCCGGCGTGGGAGCCCGGCCGCGTGAAGACCAAGTTCTTCACCGACGGCACCACCAACAAGCTGCTGGGCTGCTACGCCGAGGAGCGCCCGGACGACGTGGTCCTGGTGCGCGTGTACGGCAACAAGACGGAGCTGTTCGTGGACCGCGACAACGAGCTCGCCAGCTTCCGGCTGCTGCACGCCAACGGCTGCGCCCCGCGCCTCTACGGCACCTTCCGCAACGGCTTCTGCTACGAGTACGTGGCGGGCGACGCCCTGGGGCCGCGGGACGTCCGGGAGCCCGCCCTGCTCGGGCTCATCGCCGGAGAGATGGCGCGCGTGCACGTCATCCGCTCGCGCGACGACGACGACGACCGCGTCCCCGAGCCCATGCTGTGGACCAGGATGCGCGAGTACTCCTCCCTGGTGGCCGGCGAGCTCGCCGAGCGGGCGGACTCGTGCGGCGGCGTCGGAGGCGTCGGCGGTGTCGGGGCCCCGCGGCGGCGGGACGAGGTGCCCAGCGGGGCGGCGCTGGAGGAGGAGATGGCGTGGCTGGAGGAGCACCTGTCGGCACTGGGCTCGCCCGTGGTGCTGTGCCACAACGACCTGCGCTGCAAGAACATCGTGCACGACGGCGGCGGCGGCGCGGAGGGCCACGTCCGCTTCCTCGACTACGAGTACACCGGCTACAACTACCAGGCGTTCGACATCGGCAACCACTTCAACGAGTTCGCCGGCATGAGCGACCCGGACTACGCGCTGTACCCGAGCCGCGAGCTGCAGACGGAGTGGCTGCGCGCTTACCTGCGCGCCTACAATCGTCTCGCCAAGGGCGCCGCCGCCGCCGACGAGGTCACTCCCCGCGAGCTGGAGGCCCTCTACGTGCAGGTCAACAAGTTTGCCCTGGCCTCCCACTGCTTCTGGGGCCTCTGGGCGCTCATACAGTCCAAGTATTCGGCCATTGACTTTGACTTTCTGGGGTACGCGGTGCTCCGCTTTGACCAGTACTTCAAGACCAAGCCTGCGGCGATGGCTCTGCAGATGCCAGAATGAGGATGACCTCACGACCTCACGCATCTGGAGGATATAACACAAACATCCCCAGGGGGCTTGTTTCCATTGTGGTCATGTGTATTCAATTCATTAAAGATGGAGTGCCACGATTTTTTCCCCACCCTAAAACATGATCATCAGGTATTATTATAATATAAGGAGGATGAACTTTTTCCTAAAAGTGTACAGTATTTGTTAAAATCATGCTTTTATGTGGACACCACCAGTTCATTACGTATTGCCTGGTTTGCCTGATGGGTGGTGATCCACCTGAACTGAATCCGCACCCACAGCTGTAGTTGTATGATAAAGGGGGAGGGGTTAGGGGAGGGGCTGACAGTGTGATGTCACTATATTACTGTTTATTTAATTGGCCCGTTTGACTGTCAAGGGTTCAGCCTCCAGGAGTTATAACACCATTGCACATAAATACGACTCCAGGGTGTCTAATGAAGTACTGTCACCTCATAGACACATGACAAAAATTGTGGCACTCCATCTTTAAGACATTTTAAAGACATACACCAGGGGTGCCCAAAAGGTATATCGCGATCTACCATCACACACTAATCAAAAATCACAACTTTGGTATATTGTACCACATGATGTCACATGATGTTTACTTTAAAGTTGCATAGACTTTGGCTGCCTTTTTTTGTTAAAAATGCTCTAAACAAACATTAAGGGCTCTATTTTGCGTGTCTTAAGTAAAAGGTCTTGTGACTTAAATTAAACTAACACATGGAGGCGTGACCGATGCAATTTGTCCACTCAAAATAAACAAAAAACATTGGCCATAGGCCTCCCGGTCTTAAGTTAAGTCATAAGACCTGGTACTTAAAACACGCAAGATAAGGCCCCAAAAGTCCATATATTTGGCTGCCATATGATTTTAATTTTAAAAGCCAGATGTTGGAGGGGCTAGCGCCCTCAACAAGACATAATCAACACTAGTAGCAATGAATGAATACAGTATGTACAGTAAACATGGGGGGCTGTCATTTCCCTTAACAGTTAATTATCCAAGTACTGATACAGTACGTATATTATTGATATATTATTTCATCTTTTACAATTCCAAACATGCAACAGTATTCAAATTGTATTGTCTTTTTATGTCCAATGTACAGTATTTGCATTTAAGTAAAGTAAACACAAGTATAACTTAAATGCATTTGAAATTAAATACATAACTTTTTAGGATTCCAATTCAAATATAGCAAAAAAATAACAGATCTACAAGCTCAAAACTCATACTACAAAGCACTACGACGTGCTTTGAGCTTGTAGAGATGTTACTCTGCAGGGCATTCATTTACCAAAAAAGTTAAACTATACGTAGATAACCGTTTTCTGCAGTATATGCAATGTGGCCCTCTGGAGTGGGTGTGGAAGTATAGTGGCCCTCTGGAGTGAGTGTGGAAGTATAGTGGCCCTCTGGAGTGAGTGTGGAAGTATAGTGGCCCTCTGGAGTGAGTGTGGAAGTATAGTGGCCCTCTGGAGTGAGTGTGGAAGTATAGTGGCCCTCTGGAGTGAGTGTGGAAGTATAGTGGCCCTCTGGAGTGAGTGTGGAAGTATAGTGGCCCTCTGGAGTGAGTGTGGAAGTATAGTGGCCCTCTGGAGTGAGTGTGGAAGTATAGTGGCCCTCTGGAGTGAGTGTGGAAGTATAGTGACCCTCTGGAGTGAGTGTGGAAGTATAGTGGCCCTCTCCATCATCAAACTTGTTTTTGTGCCTGTTTTCTGAACCAGTCCTTTAAAACATGCTCTCTGCGTACAGCTGATCCTTTTCGTGCAGTGTTTTTCATCCTACTTTCCGTGCCCAAGGCACCGCATGGGCAAGTCCAAATCCCTCAGCCAATCCAAGTACAATTTGCAAACGCATCACGTTCCCGCATGGTCGAGGAGGGGACTGGAACACACTTTGTATAAATTATTGAGCAACCATTGTCCTTATTTAAGTAAACCACAGTGCACTGCAGTTCAATGAAGAGCAACATGCATGTAATGACGCTAAGCTGTCTCTTGCTATGGACACATATACTTTCAACTCGGTGAGAGCTGAAGGTAAGCGCATATTCTTCATTTACACAGCACATTGACTATTGTCCAGTTGTGTGGTCAAATGCAGCTAAAAAGGACCTGCGTAAATTATACCAATAGCCCAGAATAAGGCAGCTCGCCTTGCTGCAACTGCAATACTAGATCTAGTAACACTGTTAAATCATCAGAAACTGTCATGGCTGTTGGTGGAGCAGAGATTAGTTGCTAGTCTGGCTGGATTTTTTAGGAACATTTGTTCAAATAAAAAAACAAAATGCTTTTATAAAAATATTCATTATACCAGTGATAGACACATACATAATACCAGACATGTTGCAATGGGTCGATTTACAGTGCCTAAGCCAAGAACTGATGCAATGAAGAATACAGGGCAATGACTTTAGTTTATGAAACTCTCTACCAGTATGCATCACAGAAATGAAGGGTAAAAGGCATTTTAAGAAAAGGACCTTTTATATATATATATATGGCGAAATTGTAATTCTGTTTATGTCAATATACCAGTTAATGTAATCTAGAGTGAATGCACTAACCGTAGTTGTTATGCTTTGATGTATTTATTTTGTGATATCTGTAATGTTGTTTTTATTTCAATTTTTGTATGTATAATTATTCTGTGAGGACCCCTGGAAGAATAGCTGTTGCCAGGTGTAACAGCTAATGGGGATCCTAAATAAACTCAACTACCGGTAAACTAAACATTGGAACATGTTCATGTCAAGGGCCCACAACAATTGGTATGCATGCATTTGTATGGACCCTGCATCTGAAAATACCCCCACAGGAGGTTTCATAGCATTTTCCTGCTATGAAATAAAATAAAAACATTGGGTGTTTAAACTGTTCCTCATTGAACTCGACACAAAAAAACACAAATGTTCTGTTTGTGTTGTTGTATTGTTTTTAACCTGCAGTCCCTATTATGGTCACATTTGGCCACAATGGTCTTGCAGACACCTATCACCCTGCAAAACCAGTCAGAGTGGATTGTAATATTTATTTGTTTGATCTTTCATATTAGATTTCCATTTAAATTTGTTTCCATAAACTACGGCTCGGGTTCATTTGGGATAATGCGCTATTTTCGCTTTTTAATGAAACAAATAAATGAATAATAATCGTACCTATCTGGTTATAATGGAAACATCACTGAACTCTGTGTCCCTCGCAAAATTACTTCACATACTTAAAATCAGTTTCACCACTTTATTATACGTTGGCTAGTCAAAAATAGCTGATCTACAAGCTCACAGCGTGAGCTCACAGCGACACGCTGTGAGCTTGTAGATCTGCCATGTTCAAAACTGTTTTCGTTGATCCCTCGGAGATAAGAAAAAAAAGAAAGAAAGAAAAATCAATACATTGCTGCGTTGACTGCATGGCACCGATGGTCAGTGGATGACCAGGCTGAACCTCTTGTGATGATTTAACCAGACCAGTGTGTGTCCAGTGGAAACCTTGTATGAATCTGATCTCAGGTCACTCAGAATGGGTTGACCAGTCCAGACCACACCGGCTGAACTGGGACAGAGGCCAGACATCTTGTAGAGCAGCGGGTTCACGTCCTTCCATGCCAAGGACAACCAAACGGCCATAGCCTATTCAACCCATATTGTGCGGCACCGAGTGCCGCACTATATGAACTTGTAGATCTGCTATTTTTGAAAAATCGTGGAAATGTTCCTCAAACTCTTTGAATATATATTCTTTCAGAGTTTCTGTTTTTAACTCAAATCTTTACTTCCGAGGGGTCCCTGCCTCCTGGAACAACATATTTTCAAGATGGGGGTCGGCGGCATATTACATATAATCTTTGGGGACCTCGACATTTTTTTTCCGAAGTCAGGCCTAAATGGGTTATAAGGAGGACCCCCACTTGGTGTCACCCCGAGAGTTGTGTTAGAATTCAAGTATTAACACAGTGGTCCATACAGGTTGGTCAGAATAACATTTTATTCACTAGAACAGATTAGGGGTTGCAGCTCGATAAAGACCTGGTGCCCCAACAGTTCAAAACCTTTTATTCCAAATCCTACAGGACCATATTTGGAGTTTGGGGTGTTGTTAAATACATCATTTGACTAAATCAGACTTAATATTTCTTATTGACATACCGTCCGGTTTGACATAATTCTAGGAAAACGGAAGTTTTGGAACTATACTGCTAAAATCCAAATCTGATCCGGTCGGACAGCGAGGCATCAAACGTTTGGAACCGTTGCGGGCGCTGTTACTTTTTAAATTAATATTAAAATAACCCCCCCCCCCCAAAAAAAAAAGAAAAAACATTTTAAAATAGTGAAAACAGCCTGGTTTACAAGTTCACGCGTCGCAGCTTGTAGATCTGTTATTTTCACTACCTTTGTGCATTATACAACAGCCTTGTATAATGAAGTTACGGACATTCATTTACAAAAAAGAAATATGGAGATCCGAGGTTTTCTGCCAGACAACAACTGATATGCAGCTAATATTATTGTGCTGGAAAAAAAAGAAAAAAGGTCAGGAAGAATGTGTTCCAAACTGTACAATCCATGTCAGACGAGTCCACTGTCCAAAAATGAAAAAAAAAACTAAAAAAAAACTAAACACAAAGCGTCCGTGCGACAATAGGTTGATACAGTGATGTGCCTTAAAGGTCAGAGGTCAAAGTGAAAAAAAAAAAGAGAGAAATAATTTGGCAAAGAAACAGCATGGCAATATTGTGCAACGTTCTTTTTGTGTCCTTTTCCTAGTTGAAGCGTTGCTCCTCCCCTCTCCACTTGGGGGAGCTACAGATCAGACTCCCACAATGTTCAAAAATGCTTCCTCATACAGTCCGTCAGTCATACTGTGCAAAGGAAGCTGTGGAAACCATCCGGGAGAGCTTCCGTTTGGTCTGTTGCAAGTCGCATTAAATTTGTCCTCCTGTAAATCCAAATAGTCGAGTCATACATAGTTTGCTGCTTATCAGAAATGGGAAATTAAAAAATATATGTTTTATAGATATTTTTTTAAATATATTTCCGTGAACGGAAATGATGAACAGATAAACAACGGCTTACTTTCTCGGCTTTCAGGAAGTGTAGACAGTTCCAGACTCTATATAGCATTCAGGAGGTGTATAGTTCCAGACTCTATATAGCATTCAGGAGGTGTATAGTTCCAGACTCTATATAGCATTCAGGAGGTGTATAGTTCCAGACTCTATATAGCATTCAGGAGGTGTGTAGTTCCAGACTCTATATAGCATTCAGGAGGTGTGTAGCTCCAGACTCTATATAGCATTCAGGAGGTGTGTAGTTCCAGACTCTATATAGCATTCAGGAGGTGTGTAGCTCCAGACTCTATATAGCATTCAGGAGGTGTGTAGCTCCAGACTCTATATAGCATTCAGGAGGTGTGTAGTTCCAGACTCTATATAGCATTCAGGAGGTGTGTAGCTCCAGACTCTATATAGCATTCAGGAGGTGTGTAGCTCCAGACTCTATATAGCATTCAGGAGGTGTATAGCTCCAGACTCTATATAGCATTCAGGAGGTGTGTAGCTCCAGACTCTATATAGCATTCAGGAGGTGTGTAGCTCCAGACTCTATATAGCATTCAGGAGGTGTATAGCTCCAGACTCTATATAGCATTCAGGAGGTGTATAGCTCCAGACTCTATATAGCATTCAGGAGGTGTAGTTCCAGACTCTATATAGCATTCAGGAGGTGTAGTTCCAGACTCTATAATAGCATTCAGGAGGTGTAGTTCCAGACTCTATAATAGCATTCAGGAGGTGTAGTTCCAGACTCTATAATAGCATTCAGGAGGTGTAGTTCCAGACTCTATAATAGCATTCAGGAGGTGTAGTTCCAGACTCTATAATAGCATTCAGGAGGTGTAGTTCCAGACTCTAGCTATAATAGCATTCAGGAGGTGTAGTTTCAGACTCTATAAAAAGCATTCAGAGATTGTGGAATAGTTGTCTGGCTGCGTGGACACACTAGCACCAAAACCTTGAACCTGAAATTATTTCTGTACCAGCATCTCGAGATCAGGATTCCAAGCTCACAGATGAAGTGAGAAAGTGTGACGTTCACCATGTGTTGCTGTGCAGAAGGATTGGTCAACACCGGTGGCATGAGGTATGCAGGGGCCAGGGAACACCAGCTATCCATGATTACATTTGTCCATGCAATGAAAAAAAAAAAAAAAACGAAAAAAAAACAATTATCACAATTCTATGCGTGTGCACATTATGTGTGTCCCTTACGCAAATGTGATACGTCGACAGCCAGGCTCATATACTTAAGAGAGAATGTTGTTATAAAATGGATCCTTTGCATGATCCTTTTGGTGGTTTTCCATTTAAAATGACGACAACCGTGTGTACACATAAATGGCAATGTAGTTACGCAAGGCAATGGCCATTCTGTGTTGAGGTTGGTGAGGGTACATCTTCAGCTTCATGTCTATAGGCCTGTCACAATTAATACATTAATGACCTGTAATATTTGCATAATCGTTTCTATGTCAAAAATATAAGTGTGTGTGTGTGTGTGTGTGTGTGTGTGTGTGTGTGTGTATAAGAAAACATACATACAAGCTCGCATTGAGCTTGTGGATCGGCTATGTCCACTATAAAACATTTTTAATGTATAAAGTTTTACGTTTCGTTGTATATTTGAGTTATTTGTCATATTAACTGCCTGGGGCCAGTTTTTGTTTAAGAGAGCATACATCTTATTTGCATTTACTGTATATTTACTGTAATGTCCCAATGTCCCAATGGCAAAAACACAATTAAATCGCAACTAATCGTGTGCAATCGCCAAGTAAAATGTGACAACCCTATTCATGTCGTGGCAAGTGTTTCTGAGGCGGGATGGGGAGAAGAGTGTGAAAGAGATTATTAGAAAGGATGAAATATTGAATATGGATGGAGAGGGAGAGAGAGAGAGATGAGAATGGGGGAGGAGTTAAAAGCCACATCATGCTCCATAGCACGGCGGTGTCGCTTGAAAAAGCCGGTTCATTCCGTCGTGCCGATGAAAAATAAACGATATTATTACGAGAGATACAAACACAGCAGGAGGGGATGTGAATTATGAAATGAATGAACAAGGGAGTCCTTTGCTTTAAAAAATAAGAAAAACTAAAAATGTAAAAAGGAAAAAAAAAAAAAAAACTTTTCCACAAAGACCCCCCCATCTTCTATCCTCTGTGGTGGTCTCGTCCCCTGAATAATTAGCTTGTATTTTTTTTTCTTTTCTTTTTTTTCCTCGGTTCTGTCATTTTTATCAGTCAGTGGCTCTGTTCGTGTCACTATAGTCCAGCGATCCTGAGGATGAATTAAAGGATTATGAACAAAACAAAAACATCAGCAAACGTCTCTGCGTCAAGGAATCAAAGAGCCAATTCCACTACAAATGCCCGGGGGTGTCTCTCTCTCTCTCTCTCTCTCTCTCTTAGGGGGCTGGTTTGTAGGACAGTCTCTCCGTTCCCATTGGTTGGCCACTGAGGCTTCAGACAGTCTTGTCCATTCATTGGCTGCTGTTCCAGGCTCGGCACTCTAAAAAGACCACTCAGCAGCAGGGAAGCTCCAACACCCCCCCCCCCCCCCCCCCCCACACACACACACACACACACCTCTCGGAGGAGCGTCTTCCCTTTATAACGTGTGTGGCGTCACTCCGTTTCCTGTCACCACTAGGGGGCAGAGTTGGACATGGAGTCCACCGAGTTCACACTGGAAGACTGCAAGCGACTGTGGCTGATGGACACCTCTGGGTGCTGAGGGAGAGAGAGAGATTTGGGTGTTAGTGTGTGTGTGTGTGTGTGTGTGTGTGTGTGTGCGCTTGCGTGCGTGCGTGTGCGTGTGTGTGTTCTTCCTTACATGCCTCCTGAAGATTCTGTCCAGCAGGCTCCGTCGGGGGGGCTCGGGGGGCTGGTTCCAGTCCAGATCAGGAGGTCTGGTCCCCTGAGGTCCGAACACGTTCAGGTCACTGAAACACTCTGTCTCTATCATCTAGAGAGAGAGAGAGAGAGAGAGAGAGAGGGGGGAGAGAGGGAGAGAGAGACGCAGAGAGACAGAAAGAACGGACAGACAGACGAGGGGTCATTGCATCCGTCTACTGACCGCTAGCATCCCAGAGCTGAACAGATGGAGCATAGGACCGCGACCAACCTTAATCAATATAAAACGTCGTCAATTCGCAGACGGCAGGGCTGTTCCCAAAGTGCCGTGTGATCCGGATGATCTATCGTCACGTCATGTTGTAGTGTGTCGGTTTGTATAGTCGACAGGCAGGAACAATCAAACGGAACTTCCTTTCCCCTCAAACCGGAAGAATAACAATAAAAGCTCTCGTATAGCCTGTAGCTGTTATCGAGGAAAAATCGGTTTGAGGGAAAAGGAAGTTCCTGGAAGATTGATAGGACTACAAAACAATACTACAACATGACGTACTAGCGATATCATCCGCTCCCGACCGGGTTCATATACCCGAAAGGCAATGGTGCCCTGCAGGCTAGTGGCCTTGTGGTTAGAGTGTCCGCCCTGGTGTCCCTATAGCGTCATGTCCAGGGGGTGTACTTGTACATCAAGCTGACTCAGGCTACAGAAACAGGGGATAGGCTCCTGCCCTATGGGCCTCATGGCTCGGCAAGGCTTTACTCGTCAATGGCAGTGAATGTGTGACACACACACACACACACACACACACACACACACACACACGCACACGCACACGCACACCTACACCTACCTCAGTCTGCCATGGGATGGAAACGCTGCCTGTGGTGAATTTGGAGTAGAAGTCGTTGTCCGTTTGGTCCAGATTGACTCCTTTGACTGTGGAGAACTGCTCGATGTCCAGAACGTCTTTACAGTAGACTGCCCGAGGCTGTAGAGAGAGAGAGAACAAACAACATAAACATCCTTACAGTTGACCTGGACGACGTGTTCATTCAGTGCCGGAAGTGCTTCAAAATAGGAGCTCTGGGTGGCCGGAGTTGTCTCAGCGCTTTTACTCTGAAAGCCCATGACCCGGAAACAATCTACTAAAAAAATGAGTTGACTTTACATTGCGATCATATTTTGCGGGAGAGAGACGGATGAGGAGCAGAAATTAAGCGCCGGCATATCGATCCGTTCTTAATGTCTTAATGCCATAATTGGGGACGGCAGGTTGGGGATGGATTGGCTAGTAGGGTCCCAGGAGGAGGGCTCACTGACCACTCAGCCATGGCCTCTATCTCTCCAGGTTTGAGGTAGTTTAGCCCATTCTGGGCGGGAACCCGTTTTGGTGTTAGCATTACGTTGTGCTTTAGCTATTTAAAAATAGCAGATCTACAAGCTCATAGCGCGCCACCGAGTGGCGCGCTACGAGCTTGTAGGTCTGCTATTTTTGAAAAATCGAAGAGCGACTGACATAGAAGAGATGTTTAGAATCTGATCTCAGGTCAGAATGGAAAATTGTCAGGATGTAGAAGACATTTTTTTAGAATCTGATCTCAGGTCAGAATGGAAAACTGTCAGGATGTAGAAGACATTTTTTTAGAATCTGATCTCAGGTCAGAATGGAAAACTGTCGGGATGTAGAAGAATTTTTTTTTTTATCTGATCTCAGGTCAGAATGGAAAACTGTCGGGATGTAGAAGACATTTTTTTAGAATCTGATCTCAGGTCAGAATGGAAAACTGTCGGGATGTAGAAGACATTTTTTTAGAATCTGATCTCAGGTCAGAATGGAAAACTGTCGGGATGTAGAAGACATTTTTTTAGAATCTGATCTCAGGTCAGAATGGAAAACTGTCGGGATGTAGAAGACATTTTTTTAGAATCTGATCTCAGGTCAGAATGGAAAACTGTCAGGATGTAGAAGACATTTTTTTAGAATCTGATCTCAGGTCAGAATGGAAAACTGTCGGGATGTAGAAGACATTTTTTTAGAATCTGATTTCAGGTCAGAATGGAAAACGGTCAGGATGTAGAAGACATTTTTTTAGAATCTGATCTCAGGTCAGAATGGAAAACTGTCAGGATGTAGAAGACATTTTTTTAGAATCTGATCTGAGGTCAGAATGGAAAACTGTCGGGATGTAGAAGACATTTTTTTAGAATCTGATCTCAGGTCAGAATGGAAAACTGTCGGGATGTAGAAGACATTTTTTTAGAATCTGATCTCAGGTCAGAATGGAAAACTGTCAGGATGTAGAAGACATTTTTTTAGAATCTGATCTGAGGTCAGAATGGAAAACTGTCGGGATGTAGAAGACATTTTTTTAGAATCTGATCTCAGGTCAGAATGGAAAACTGTCGGGATGTAGAAGACATTTTTTTAGAATCTGATCTCAGGTCAGAATGGAAAACTGTCAGGATGTAGAAGACATTTTTTTAGAATCTGATCTGAGGTCAGAATGGAAAACTGTCGGGATGTAGAAGACATTTTTTTAGAATCTGATCTCAGGTCAGAATGGAAAACTGTCGGGATGTAGAAGACATTTTTTTAGAAACTGATCTCAGGTCAGAGTGGGTTAGGGTTGACCGACTCACATCAGGCACAAAGGAAGGGTCCATGATGCCGGCCTCCAGCCTCTTGAAGTTGATGTTCTTGAAGAAACAGTGAGCCTTCACCTCCGCCGCTCCGTCCCCCCTGCAGCCTAGCCGCTGTTTGGGGTCTTTGGTCAGCAGCTGGACAGACAGACAGACAGACAGACAGACAGACAGACAGACAGACGTCCCAAGAGAGGTGGGCCGACAAAAAGCGTAAAAGGAGCAGCTTCGTTTAGTTCATTCCATATTAGCTTTTCGATCGTCACGGTCACAGAGAATAATACAAAAATCACACCCGTGTGAACTTAGTGGTGGAACTCCCCCCCCCCCCCCCATCTCTCTCTCATTAGCAGCTCTCTCTCTCTCTCTCTGTTTCTGGCACAACAGCGCCCCCTACTGGTACTCATAGTCACATAGGTTAAAGGCGCAGTGAAACGGAAATGGTGAACAACATGAAAATGGTGTTTCCACATGAAACACCGGTCTGAAGTTTCTGAACCAATCAGAGTGTCGCATCCCTTCAGGCGATGGGACGGTAGCTAGGGACGGTGGCTAATGCTATGCGCAACAGCGTGGTGTTGTTTGTTTATAAATCAGACGGTCGCCCAGCACAACCAGTTTACTGTTATGTGGCTTATTTCTACCCTATAATATTTTCAGAAACATATTTTAGCGTGATGATTAAGTTGAAACCGAGTAATACACTGTCTGAATGTTATCTTGAATGGAAATAAAAACGGAGAAATCTGTAATCAGAAGCAGCTGTGTTGCATGGATGCGCAGACATGGGGAATTAAACATGTGAGCTTCATTTTTATTGGCTTTTATCGATGTGTACCTCTACACGTCATCACGCAGCACGTTTTCGTTTTAATAAATAAATAATACAATCGTTTTTATGGACCTTTGATATAAAAACACACAGAAATGAGAATTTTCCCATTGTTTTGGCATCCATTGTTAGGTATGCCCATATGATGACCACGGATATGGTCTAAAAGTGTGAAAAACTTATTTTTCATTTCACTGCGCCTTTAACACACACACAGTCACTCAAAAAACAGCAGAACTACTTTTGTGTGACTGACAATCAGTAGTGCGATGATTGAACTGCGACATTCATTTATGAATAAAGTTCATAAAATGTGGAAGAGCTTTCTGCCGGGACAGAGACACCATTCTATATTCCAGTACAATCCGTGTCATTATATTGAACACAGGTTTATATTCTGTTACATTCCGTTTTCCCGATTCAGATTGATCACTTATGACAGCATTAAAATCAACGTATTCCTCCCTCCCTCCCTCCCTCCCTCCCTCCCTCCCTCCTCACCACTCTACAGATGGCCTTGGTGTCCTCTGTGAACTTGTCGTCGTACTCCTCCTGGCCCTCCTGCACTCTCTTCTCCACCTCCTCCCTCTTCACGCGCTCCTTGCGCGCGCGGAACGGCGACCGCCCGGCGGTCATCTCGTAGACGAGGCAGCCCAGCCCCCACCAGTCTGGGCTCATGCCGTACTTCTCGTTGTTGATCACCTCGGGAGCTGCAGTTTGACAAGTTTTACAATTTCAGGCATTTAGCACAGACTGCTCTTAACCCATTCTGACCCGAGATCAGATTCATTACGAGGTTTCCACTGGACACTACGCTGGTCTGATTAACCCCGTTCTGACCCGAGATCAGATTCTAAAAAAAAATGTCAGTCGCTCTTCGATTTTTCAAAAATAGCAGACCTACAAGGTCGTAGCTCGCCACCGAGTGGCGCGCTATGAGCTTGTAGGTCTGCTATTTTTCAATAGCTAAAGCATACATAACATGATGCTAACACCAAAATGGGTTCCCGTTCAGAATGGGTTAATCCAGAGCGATTTACATTAAGCAAGAACAAAAAAGCATGGGAATACATCACATAAAAAGCATTTATCATGAAACCTGCGTAAGCTAAGAACGTAACAGTGGAATATCTATATAATTAAACTATACATATATACTATACTATGCTATACATATGTACTATGACGTGCTATCTACATAACATGCTATAAGTCTGTATCAAATGCTATCCAAGTCTACAGAAATGCTATCTAAGGGGGTAGGGTAAGTGCTATGGGCCATGATGGAGTCTGAAAAGGTGGGTTTTCAGACTACGGCGGAAGATTGGGAGTGATGCTGCAGTTGTGACTGCAATGGGAAGTGCATTCCACAGTTTTGGAGCCAGAAGGGAGAAGAGTTTGGGACGCGTGGAGCGTTGTCCCGGCGTTTTTAGTGAGGGTACTTCCAGCTTCCCTGCGTTGGCTGATGCGCGGGAGGGTTTGTAGGGTTCGATCATACTTGCAAGATATGGGGGAGCCATACCTTTGGTTGCTTTGAATGCCAGCATCAGAGTTTTGTATTCTGTGCGGGCAGCGACCGGGAGCCAGTGGAGGGAGCGGAGAAGGGGGGAGACATGTGAGAATTTTGACTGGTTGAAGACCAAGCGAGCTGCGGCATTTTGGATCAGTTGGAGGGGCTTAAGTGCACATGCCGGTAGGCCAGTAAGGAGGGAGTTACAATAGTCGAGTTTTGACAAGACTGTTGTCTGGATTAGGACACGCAGCAAAAGGTCGGAAACTAATACATTTCAGATGACTAAAATATCAAAACAAATCAAAGTCTATTAATATGGCACATTTAAACGACCAAGGTTGAACCTTGGAGCATAAAACATATTAAAGCTAAATAAAAAATAATGAAAGGAAGGCAAACACGTTTAAACCTTAGAGTATATATGAATAGAGACGGCACCCGGAGGATACCCTGAGGCGAAATGGACATAGTGGCCGAATTTGGTATTGCAGCTCGAGCCAGCGCTGGTCCGTTGACTGTCATTGCGCACGTTCATGTTATTGGGACCATGACACGTGAACAAATGTACGGTACGTGATGCGCACAAACGGCACAATGATATAGTCAACGGCAGCGCGTTCATGTGTTTGGGGCCAATCCATCCCAGAATGCACTCTGTTCCTACCCGGAAGGAGGCGTGAAATCGCCTCATGCATACAGCTTTTGAGCAACTTAATGCAAGTGGATGGGAGGAGAACTCGGGTGTCTTCTCTATTCATAATATACTCTTAAGGTTTAAACGGATCACAACAAGGAGTGAAAGAATGAAACCTATGAAATCAATAGCGCTGCCACCTCACAGCTAGAAGGTTGATTCCCCGACGGGGACATAGGGCTGCGTTTTCTCCGAGTCATCAGCGCCCATATAGGGCTATACCCGAGGCGGGGTTATGGCGAAAGGGCCTCTCTGTGTGGAGTTTGCATGTTCTCCCTGTGTCCCCTAGGGTAGGTACCCTCACAAAAAACATGCAGTAATCCTGGTCACTAAACTGCCTCCCCCTGGCCAGCCGGGGCGCCTGATGGAGGGGAAAGGAACTGGTTGGAATAACGTGTTCCTTCCACGTGCTACGTCCAACCAGGGAAACTCCCTATATACCCTAGGGCCTAGGGTATAGCTATACCCTCACAAAAAAACATGCAGTAATCCTGGTCTCTACAGTGCCTCCCCATGGTCACGCCTGACGGACGGGGTGAATGGAACTGGTTCGGATTAGCGTGTTCCTTGCAAGAAGTGCACTGCTCATGCATTGAAGGAGCTCAGATCGGGGCTCTCCCCAGGTTGGCAGAGGGAGACGTATAGCGCCCAGGATTACAGCTTAGCCCTCTAAGACCCAGCGTTGCTTTATAGCAACAAGTTATATTTTAATTAATTACTTAATTATTATTATTTTTTTCTGTTATTTTTTCACCTTAAACGTCATCAGTGATGTTCATTTGCAATGCCATTGCAATGCCATTGGTCATGATATTTGCATATAAATACCCCCCACAGAGGCTGAAATTCACAGAAATAAAAAAGTTTCTGGACTGCCTTTTGACCTTTAGCCCTAATAAAAGTAAGTAAAATAATTGTAATATATGTTTTTTTTGTGATCATTAGAATGTCTAGAACATGTTTTATTCATCATTGTGAAAGATATCCCCCAAATGTAAATTATTAATTTATTATATTATTATATAATTATTATATAATTATCATACATTTTTCATCAAACTTTTTTTTTTTTTTTTTACATATTTTTTAGTCTTAGTCCTAGTAGTACAAAGTAGTAGTAAGGTTGAAATCTATAAAAAACTATCTATTTTAAGTAGAAATTAATGCGGGTCTTAGGGGGTTAGGGCAATTGGGCACCGGGTGAAAAATGGGTTACAAAATCGTGGGATAAAAAGAAGAAAAAAAAAGGACACAGCATCAAGTTACACATAGCAACTTGCATTCCACAATGTGGGACCGGCAAAGGCTCGCCCATCAAAATGACCACTAGTCTCACCCATGTAGCCAACAGTCCCCACTCTGCCTCTGATGAGCTCTCCTTCGGGCACTTTGATGGCCAGACCCAGGTCTGAGATGCGGATGTGTCCTGCAAAAAAAAACACAGAGCCAACAGCACACGTCAGCCCAGGGACAACAGCGCCACCGTTGTTGCAAATTTAAGTATTTCAATAGTCACATTTCATATCAAGTGTTTGTTTGTTTGTTTAATTAGGTTATTTATTTATGTATTAATGAATTAACTGATTAAATAAAGTATTAGAATGATCACAGATACTGTACATTGAAACATGTACTCTTAGGCCCCTTTTCCACTAGCAAGGTGGAACCAGAACTTTCCAGAACCTGAACCTATTTTTTTAGTTCTGGGTTTGTTTCCACAGCGCACAGCGCGGTACGGCACGGTTTCAGACCAGGTTCTCAGAACCTTTGTCCTGCCCTGCTTTTGAGGTAGTACCGACACTGAGTTCTGGGAACCTATGGGGCGGGGCCAGCAGCGCTGCTGCTCTCGATTGGTCGAGCTGAGGTGACAGCACTGAGGAGACCGGAGCGCACAGCCACACAACACACAACGCACATTTTAAACTCCTAAGTGCGACACAGCGGACACGGAAAAATAACCTGGAAAAGCACACAGAAACACTATGGCCACGAGAGAGGGAGAGAGATAATAAAGCTGTAGCTGACGAGTTGTTTGCTTGCAGTTGTTGTTCACAGCTAGGCTAACTGCAGAGACGGGTGTCCGTGTGTGTGCGTGCGCTCGCGAGCGAGAGAGCTATGATCTATTCTAAATTGTCAGAACAGAAGCAAAATATTATGAGGCTATAATGCTACTGGAGATTACTTTAGTAGAGTATTGTTTATACATTACACGGACAGTGGTGTGTACACTAGACTTTTCTTTTTCTTTTTCAGGGCAAGGCATTAGGCATATCATTACTAGAAATGTGCTGTACACAATACTACACTTTGGAAGAATGAAATTCAACTAGCGGTTAAATGGTTTGTATTTGCACATTTCTTGATATTGACATTACGACTGGACTGGATGTTATGGCACAATTTGCTCAATCTGCTCAAGAGGCACTGTATAATTGCAACCCAGGCTCATGTTAAATGCTATATTCAAAAGGTGGGTTATCATTTAGCATCATATGAGCTTTACGAGATATTTTTTAAGTAAAATATTGTAGACGGGTAAAGGTTGGAGAACAACTGGTCTAATGCATTTAAAACAGGTGTTTTACCGTTTTCCCCACATGGAAAGGAAATCCATATCAGCAAATATAGCCTATATGCAGAATGTATGCTGCATATATGCCAGAGTAGCCGAGCAACTCAGCAGTGGGGGAATAAGGGGGGGGGGGGGGGGGGGGGGGGGGCGCATAGAAAGCTCATGGAAAACATCTGAAAAGAAAATGGCGTACAGTCAACCATATCAATGGTATCCTGTCTATTAATCGTTTCTACTCAGGTAATGGACAAGGGGGCAGCCAAATCTTATCAAACTGTCTCTCCCTGTTTCTCAGGAAATACCTTATACTCTCATTTCATTTAACCAGTGCTTAAATGCAGGAGCCTCTTCCTTCTTCCAGTGTGTCAGAATTTGTTTTTTTCGCTGTAATCAGACCATATATGAGAGGAGTTGTTTCTGTGCTTTCGTCAACATAGGCATGGAGTCTAGTGACAAACCCAGAATTATTAGTACAGGATCGGGGTCAATATGAATACTCAAAATATCAGAGAGCGTCTCAAATATCTTAATCCAATATCTTTGTATTCCGAGGGCAAAGGGCGACGCTATGAAGAAGATTTGCATCTATTGTATTACATTTGTCACAGTGCGAAGAAATATCTGGGTATATGTTACGTCATTTTAATTTGGAATAATGGAGTCTACGTATGACTCGAAACTGGATAAGGCAATGTCTGGAATTGATAGAGCACGCATTAATTTCCTCAAGGCTGTCTTCCCAGAGCTCGTCTGAAATTGAAGTCCCCAGTTCATTTTCCCATGCCAGCTCAATAGCTGATGTAGTAGGTGTAGGTTTGCCACTTGAAATGATTCATAAAGATGTGACACCCTCACGTCTGGTACTGTATTATTAAGAAGGAACCCATCTAGGGATGAAGGTGTATCTCTCTCAAAAGTGGGAGAAAAGTTACGGATGTAGTTCCTAACCTGTAGAAACCTAAAAAAAAGTCACTCCTAGGGAGTCTATACTTTTCCTGCAGTTGAGCAAATGAGGCAAAAGTTCCACCCATATGTAAGTCTCCAATTGTGCGTATACCCAAACGCTTCCACTGTGCAAACGTATCATCCAGTTGGGATGGTAGAAATGAGGGGTTATCAGCTATAGGGAGCAGAAAAGATAGTGAGTTGTTCCTAAAATATGTTTTGATTTGTTTCAAGATTCTTATCATACTGCGAACAACAAGGCATCCGTTGTAAATGGATTCATCTAATTTCACGGAGGATAATATTATTGAACTCAAAACAGTATGGCCGACATTTCTTCCTGCTCCCATTGTAGCCAACGGGGAGGTTCAGCTGTGTTGTTTAACCAGGCCCGAAATTGCTCCAACATTGGGTGACCAGTAATATAGGCAGAAATCAGGCAGAGCAAGCCCACCAACCTGCTTTGGTTTACATAGATGGGATTTTTTTGATCCTATGTTTTTTGTATTCCCAGATAAAGGGAAGGACAATTGAGTCTAAGCGTTTGAAGAAGGACTTGGGTAGAAACACAGGGAGGCATTGGAAAAGGTACAACAGTTGGGGAAGAAACATGTATGTGCTAACTCTACCTATCAATGAAAAAGGGAGCGATTTCCTAAATTCAATGTTTTTTTTGTTTCGCCAGCAGAGGGGGGTAAAAGTTCATGTTTTTTGGGTGCAATTGAGATTAGAAAACCTAAAAAAAAATAAGAACAATTCCAAAACCTTTTTTTTAATGTCACAATCCCTTTAAGAGTGACAGTTAAGAGATTAATAGCAGGGATTCCAGGCAGATTCTGAACTCACCGTTGTCATCTAGGAGGATATTCTCTGGTTTCAGGTCCCTGGAGTTAACAGAAGAATGAGAGTGTTTTTTTCAACAACCTCATTGTACAGACGATCCGACATTCAACAGAAAACAAAAAAGAAAAGCGCTCGTGGATGCTTGACCCGTTTTGTGTTGGGTGTTTTAAGCATCATGTTATACTTTAGCTACTGAGAAATAGCAGACCTACAAGCTCGTACCGAGGCACCGAGCGCCGCGCCACGAGCTTGTAGGTCTGCCATTTTTGAAAAATCGTGAAAATGTGGCACAGATCTTTGAATATATATATTCTTTTCAGAGCGAACATTGTCTTTAATCAAATCTCTGCTTCTGGACGGGTGTCCCTGGAACGACATATTTTCAGATTGGGGGGGGGGGGGGGGGGGGCGGCCAAATACAGATAATTCTGGGGGTCTTTGACATGAAACTGTTTGAGAACGACTTGGGTTTTTCCCAGAAAACTGACCGGATTTAGAAGACATTTTTTGAACTGTCCTCAGGTCTGAATGGGTTAAAACTGAGAAAGCCTCCATGTCATTTCAGATGTACAGTGTGTACACTGTACGTATAGAGCAACATACGTTCTTCCAGAAAACTCATAGGATTTGGAACATGGGTATAGAACAGTGGGTTGGTTTGGGACAGCTTGCACTTGTACATCTGCTATTTCTGAAAATGGTTGAAAAATCTTGAAAGTGATTTTCTTGAAAGGGTCTCCCCTTGGTTGTACATACTGTATATTCTATATGGATAATATTGGGTTGTACATCACTACATACTACTGTGGATTCTATTGGTTGTACATTAACACTATACACAGTACCTGTACACTGTGGATTCTATTGGTTGTACTAGCCCAATTTTGGGCGGGGAACCCCTTTTGGTGTTAATTTAGCTATTGAAAAATAGCAGATCTACAAGCTCGAGTGGCGCGCTACACAACCTTGTAGGTCTGCTATTTTTGAAGAATCGTGATAATATTTATTTCAGAAAACTGGAGGATTTAGAAGTATTCTTTTTTAACCCATTTTGGGGCGTGAACCCCTTTTGGTGTTAGCATCATGTCATGCTTTAGCTATTGAAAAATAGCAGATCTACAAGCTCATAGCGCGCCACCGAGTGGCGCGCTACGAGCTCGTAGGTCTGCTATTTTTCAAAAATCGAAGAACGACTGACACATAGAAACATAGCCTTTTCAGAAAACTGTCAGGATGTAGAAGACATTTTTATTTAAATATATTTTTTATCCCACAATTTTGTAACCCATTTTTCACCCCTGTGTCAATCATCTAATGTGATCCTGGGCTCTACACACCCTCCGCCAACCTGGGGAGAGCAACGGACTTAACTCATGCTTCCTTCATGCTTGAGTGTCCAAGTTGCTCCTTTACACCTGACAGGGGGGAGTTTCCCTGGTTGGACGTAGCGCGTGGAAGGAACACGTTATTCCAACCAGTTCCTTTCCCCTCCATCAGGCGCCCCGGCTGGCCAGGGGGAGGCAGTTTAGTGACCAGGATTACTGCATGTTTTTTGTGAGGGTACCTACCCTAGGGGGGACACGGGGAGAACATGCAAACTCCACACAGAAAGGCCCTTTCGCCAACCCCGCCTTCGGGTATGGGCACTGATGACGCGGAGGAGGAAACACGCCGCCAGCACCCACGGCGCCCCGAGCGGGAATCGAACCCAGGACCTTCTAGCTGTGAGGCGACAGCACTACCAACTGTGCCAACCGTGCCCTAGAAGACATTTTTTTAATCTGATCTCAGGTCAGAATGGGTTACATTTCGAGGTCAGGCCAAAATGGGCTAGCAGTACACACAGAGTATATACCTGTACACTATGGATTCCCTATGCAGGTGATTGAGTCCGCAGCAGATCTGCGCGGCGTAGAACTGGACGCGGTCCTTCTCGAAGCCCGGCGTCCCCATGCTGTAGATGTGGAACTTCAGGTCTCCTCCGTTCATGATGGTCAGCACCAGACACAGAGCGTCTTTGGTCTCGTAGGCGTACGCCAAACTCACCTGGGGGGGGTGGGGGAGACATGTTAACCCATTCTGACCTGAGATCAGATTCATACGACACACCGGGGACACACACACACACTGGTCTGATTAACCCATTCTGACCCGAGATCAGATTCTAAAAAAAAATGTCAGTCGTTCTTCGATTTTTCAAAAAATAGCAGACCTACAAGCTCGTAGCGCGCCACTCGGTGGCGCGCTATGAGCTTGTAGGTCTGCTATTTTTCAATAGCTAAAGCACGACACGATGCCGGCACCAAAATGGGTTCCTGTTCAGAATGGGCTAAAACAGTTTGAGGGGCCGCCGATTGTTTCATCCGGTGTGCCACCGCGCGTTAAAACGCTATACCCGACATTTGTTTAATGCCGTTTTAATTCGACCGTTTTAAAAGAATTAAAAAGACACGGCGGATGACGACGAAACCTGGAAATCAAGTCATCATCTGGCCTGCTAGGGCTTCTGGGAAATTGAGCCCAATGCAAGTGAACGGGGGGGGGGGGGGTTTGTTTGGACTACAACTTGCTCTTCACTGTGGTTTCGTTCTGCATTGTCCTGGCCACTGGCTCGTCTCATCATAACAAACCATCGAACCATTTTTCGCAGGATTTCCGTGGGTTGAAAGCTAGCAAATACTTCGTACGTTATGCTTCAAAGGTAATAATAAAACAATCAGCGTAGGATATTTGATTAAAATGCGGGTGAAGCGGTTTTATGGAGTCTGTTGACTGTTAACACATTTTGTACATAATACGTCCTGAAACGTCATAAGGATTGGAACCGAGAGGTGCCTTAGACGTCTGTGGACGTCCTAGCGACGTCCAAACGACGCGGGGCGAGATAATAATATTCAGAATAATTACTTTTTTTTTTTTTTGGCATTTCGCTTTTCGCTTGCCGTATGCTAACGCTCTGTGAAACTATTAGCTTGTCATTGACTCCCATGTTAGCGCGGCGGAAAGAATGACTCGTATCTCCTCATCCAGGGCGCTCTCCGTGGTGATGAATGGATCGATATGCTGGCGCTGCGTTTCTGCTCCTCATCCGTCTCTCCCGCAAAATATGAACTCTTTTTGGAGCGTATATAAATATATTAAGATGATCGGAGATTGTGATGGCACTTTGTCAGTCAACTTTTTTAAGAAAGTATTTCCGGTTCATGGCTTTCAAAATAGAAGCGATCACTACTCTGGCGATTACTCTGGCGCAAGCAGCGCCTTTATTTTGATGCAGTTCCGGTACTAAATGTGTTAAGGCTTGCTCAATGCTGACATCGTATGAATAGAGAATGCCTGCATGCTCTGGGGCGAAGTTCAAAACCAGAGACAGGATCGTGTAAAAAACCCGTGTTAACCCATTCTGACCTGAGATCAGCTTCATACGAGGTTTCCACTGGACACACACTGGTCTGATTAACCCATTCTGACCTGAGATCAGATTCTAAAAATGTCAGTCGTTCTTCGATTTTTCAAAAATAGCAGACCTACAAGCTCGTAGCGCGCCACTCAGTGGCGCGCTACGAGCTTGTAGAAACGGAGAGACTCGTCGTGTGAGCGTGACGTCATGTTGTAGTTTTCGGTGGTCACCTCTTCACCGACAACTGCTCTATGAAAGAATAGGCCTTTAGTGTGTACTGTACTGAAATATGCATCCAAGCATCAAAGTCACGTTGAACAATAAATGTCCAATGCCTGTATTAACACTCCGATTGCCCCGGGGGTTATTTAAACCATTAGATCAAGTGATTTATAGCCACGGAGCACTTTTACCGACGGACCGGAAGTTATACCGGATGTGACTGGAGCACTGGAAAGTCTGGGAACTCTCAGGCAGACACGATGTACTCCTCCGGTCCAATTCTGGCCGGAGCGACATGCGGCTCTATGAGGCCTCTAGAGGCGGGATCAACGCGAGACTTATGACATATTGAAGCGCTGCCACAGCGCAAATGTAAAACACAACCTAACGGGACTACAACTCTAACGTAAACACAACCTAACCAGACTACAACTCTAACGTAAACACAACCTAACAAGACTACAACTCTAAAGTAAACACAACCTAACAAGACTACAACTCTAACGTAAACACAACCTAACAAGACTACAACTCTAAAGTAAACACAACCTAACAAGACTACAACTCTAACGTAAACACAACCTAACAAGACCACAACTCTAACGTAAACACAACCTAACAAGACCACAACTCTAACGTAAACACAACCTAACAAGACTACAACTCTAACGTAAACACAACCTAACAAGACTACAACTCTAACGTAAACACAACCTAACAAGACCACAACTCTAAAGTAAACACAACCTAACAAGACTACAACTCTAACGTAAACACAACCAAACAAGACTACAACTCTAACGTAAACACAACCTAACAAGACCACAACTCTAACGTAAACACAACCTAACAAGACCACAACTCTAACGTAAACACAACCTAACAAGACTACAACTCTAACGTAAACACAACCTAACAAGACTACAACTCTAACGTAAACACAACCTAACAAGACTACAACTCTAAAGTAAACACAACCTAACAAGACCACAACTCTAACGTAAACACAACCTAACCAGACTACAACTCTAACGTAAACACAACCTAACAAGACCACAACTCTAACGTAAACACAACCTAACAAGACTACAACTCTAACGTAAACACAACCTAACAAGACCACAACTCTAACGTAAACACAACCTAACCAGACTACAACTCTAACGTAAACACAACCTAACAAGACCACAACTCTAACGTAAACACAACCTAACAAGACTACAACTCTAAAGTAAACACAACCTAACAAGACTACAACTCTAACGTAAACACAACCTAACGAGACTACAACTCTAACGTAAACACAACCTAACGAGACTACAACTCTAACGTGAACACAACCTAACCAGACTACAACTCTAACGTAAACACAACCCAACAAGACTACAACTCTAACGTAAACACAACCTAACAAGACCACAACTCTAACGTAAACACAACCTAACAAGACCACAACTCTAACGTAAACACAACCTAACAAGACTACAACTCTAACGTAAACACAACCCAACAAGACTACAACTCTAACGTAAACACAACCTAACAAGACCACAACTCTAACGTAAACACAACCTAACAAGACTACAACTCTAACGTAAACACAACCTAACAAGACCACAACTCTAACGTAAACACAACCTAACAAGACTACAACTCTAACGTAAACACAACCTAACAAGACTACAACTCTAACGTAAACACAACCTAACAAGACCACAACTCTAACGTAAACACAACCTAACAAGACTACAACTCTAACGTAAACACAACCTAACAAGACCACAACTCTAACGTAAACACAACCTAACAAGACTACAACTCTAACGTAAACACAACCTAACAAGACTACAACTCTAACGTAAACACAACCCAACAAGACTACAACTCTAACGTAAACACAACCTAACAAGACCACAACTCTAACGTAAACACAACCTAACAAGACTACAACTCTAACGTAAACACAACCTAACAAGACTACAACTCTAACGTGAACACAACCAAACAAGACTACAACTCTAACGTAAACACAACCTAACAAGACCACAACTCTAACGTAAACACAACCTAACAAGACTACAACTCTAACGTAAACACAACCTAACAAGACTACAACTCTAACGTAAACACAACCCAACAAGACTACAACTCTAACGTAAACACAACCTAACAAGACTACAACTCTAACGTAAACACAACCTAACAAGACCACAACTCTAACGTAAACACAACCTAACAAGACTACAACTCAAAGTGATTATGGAGGTATCAAATGTTTGTCCCGCTGCTTCCGGGTTTATCGTTTCCGCTTGAGAGATCCCAGATGCAGGCAGGCGGAGGAGGAAGGGAAACTGGTGAACTCGATACTGCCGCAATCTGGCGAAGTGAGGTTAGCGCCTATAGGCTGTGGAGCGCTGCGGTCGGTTTTCATATCAATAAACTAGTGTTGTTTTTGGCAGGACATTTCTATTTTAGTCTCTTGAAATGTTTTAATTCAATTAAATTTGTCACATTTCTGTCACCTGGAAGGGTTTAGTCTAGTTTTAGTTGACTAAATATCATAAGACTTTTGACGACTAAATCTACAGTTGATTTAGTCGACTAAATGTGTTTTGGCGGGCCTTGATGCAGTCATAATGACTGATTTTTACACTTGCTGGAAATAGCAGATCTACAAGCTCACAATGCGTCGCCGGCGATCGGGGATGTTAAGACTCACGACAAATCGGCTGTTGACCTTCTCCAGGATCTGCTTCTCGTTCAGAGCCATGGACTCTCCTTTCCTCTTCTTGATGCGCTTCTTCTCCAGCTTCTTGCAGGCGTACATCTTCCCCGTCGCTCTGACCTGGCAGGCACACACCTGGGGGCGGGGGGGGGGGGGGATACAATTGATCCATTATAGGGGTTGTTATTTTACAAACTCACTATTGATTGATTACCATTCGACTATTATATTAACCCATTTTGACCGGAGATCAGATTCTACGAAAATGTCTTCTATACATCCTGACAGTCTTCGTTCGGACAAAGCTATGTTTCTATGTCAGTCGATTAAAAAAAGAAAAAGAAAAAAAAGCAGACCTACAAGCTCGTAGCGCGCCACTCGGTGGCGCGCTATGAGCTTGTAGGTCTGCTATTTTTCAATAGCTAAAGCGTAATGTGGTGTCTCGATGGTAAATCACCGCCCAGGTAAGAATACCCCCGGAGGCCAGCAGAGGCAGAGAGACAGGAGAGGAACCCACCTACCACTGGGAGTGGTTTTGGAAGACGGGTACATTCCCCGTCACCTGTTGGACCAGCTGGGATGCGCGTCACAGGCATTCGCCCATCAGACACTACAAAACTGAGCTCTCTCTGCCTCAGAGCAGATTACACTCCGGGGGGTAAGGTCGCAAGTCATTCGAGACTGCTAGGGCGGTGAGTCGAGAAACCACTAATTCAACTGTCACTCTGTGTCACTGTGTTGAATTGTCATACTGACTCTGTCTTATTCCCCCCCCCCCAGGCTTATACCGACAGCACGCTAAACGCGCACTGGGAGCGCGCGTGCAAACTATAAGCGTTGCCAACAGGGAAACCAAGGAAGAGGAGGATAATCTGAATCATACGGAGTATTGGAAAGGGAGTGACAGGATCGCGACCCGAGTCCACAGCCAGAGGGAAAGGCTGAGTGGCAATACAGGACTGCCGTGTATATCGCTAACAGTGGATCCGACTGTAAGAGACATTGACTGCGCATTATAATATATCACTGTTACATTCCCCTATCTGCCGCGTCCAGCGACAGACGGACGAACCGCCCCATCTAGGGGTAGAGCGAGGGAACTGGCCATACAGGAGATACTACTGAGAAACCCTATAACTGTCCCCTCTTCCTTTTCTAAATAAAACGCCTTGATATAGGCCAATTGTTGTCCGGACTCCTGGGTTCTCTGTGACAGTCACCACAGTAACATAATGCCAACGCCTAAAAAGGGGCGCCTCGGGTCCAAGCAGATTATTGATCCCTTTATTAGCTCGATTAAAACACTTTTAGTGCCGGAAGTGCTCCAAAATAGGAGCTCTGGGGTGCCGGAGTTGTCTGATTGCTTTTACTCTGAAAGCCATGAACCGGAAACACTTTCCTAAAAACGTTGACTTTACAAAGTTGACCTCACATCCCGATCATTTTAATTGATACGATATATGATCCAAAAAGCGTTCATATTTTGCGGCAGAGAGACGGATGAGGAGCAAGAAATGAAGCGCCAGCATATCGATCCGTTCATCACCACGGAGAGCTGCCCTGGATGAGGAGATACGAGTCATTCTTTCCGCCGCGCTAACATGTGAGTCAACGGCAAGCTAATAATTGCCGAGAGCGCTAGCATACGGCAAGCGAAAAGCGAACGGACAAAAAAAAAAAAAAAAATAGGAAAAATTCTGAATATTCTTATCTCGCCCCGTATCATTGAGGGTGCGCTAGGGACGTCCACCGACGTCCAAGGCACCTCTCGGTTCGAATCCTTAAGACGGCCTGAGGCGTCGTATGTAAAAAGTTGTGTTAACCGTTCATTGACGTCATCGTCATGGTCTCACCTCTCCGAAGCCTCCCTTTCCCAGCACTCTGTACTGCCTGAACGTGTCTTTAGTGATGGGCTGTCTGACAGAGGCACAGAGCAGAGGAAGAAGTTAGTACACACACACACACACACACACACAGAGTCCATATTGTATCGATCGGCACAAAGACATTATCTGCAAAACTCAATACCGCCATGAGGGCAGTTTCCTGTACCGGCGGGATAAAGATCTCCGATACGGCCGCTACACTCACGCAGACACGCACGCTGACGTGTGCGCGCACACGCACGCGCACACACACACACACACACACACACCTGTAGTAGTTTGACATGTAATCTTTATTGAAGTATATCAGCCATACATTCATTAAACACAATCCCCCAACATTTTGTCGTGCATATGGCAGGCCTTGTTGACGGATTTTGGTCTGGTTCCAAAAAATGAACCAGTTATTTAACGTGTGAATTCCATGATATTTAGACATTGGAATGAATGAGCCTGGCTGGGATTAAGTGTCCAAGTGGGAGTGTCTAAGAGGGAGAGGGGGCGGGGCTTTGCTAAAGGTGAACTATAGCCCTTCACTAAATCCCCACCCCAAAAAAAAGCGATTGTCCAATAATGCCAATCCAAATAGTTTAGCTAACGGTTGCTATGCGGGTCAAGCTTTCTTCGCTGCTATAACGTGCCTATTGGGACAAGGATGGGTTGGGGGAGGGACAACCCGGGGACATGTTCTGCATGTTGTCACTACCCCTTCCAAGACAAAAAGATAAACATTTTCTCCCCTTCCAAGTCCCAATTTAGTAAAGCCCAGTGGCGTGCACGGATAGACACCAGGGGTGCTAGAGCACCCCCTGCCCTGTTCCCTCGTGCCTTTTTGAAAAATAAAAAACTTTTTTTTTTACAGTGTACACCGTACACTAGTATGTGGACCAAGGTGACATTGATCAATTCTTGATAAAAATCTTCTAATATATTATTTAAGCCCCAACATCTATACATCTCACACTATTAAGGCAACCGGCCGGTTCCACGCGCTGCACAAGGTGCTCTTTTTTTTCTCTCCACTTGAGCACCTGCCCCTCTAAATGTCTGTGCACGCCACTGGTAAACGCCAATTCACAACTCCCCCAGCCTCTCTACAAAGTACTCCATCTCTGCTAACCCCCACAATCAGTCATTGGGAGTGTGTTTAGACAGGTCTACTTTACCTCTCCAACATCTTCCACTGTAAGAAGCGGTCAAAGTACATGCTGTTCTGGTAGTCCAGGAATGGCTCTCCACTCAGGTAGGCATGGAGGGCCCTGTTCCAAACACAAACAACAGCACTCAGCATGGAGGGCCCTGTTCCAAACACAAACAACAGCACTCAGCATGGAGGGCCCTGTTCCAAACACAAACAACAGCACTCAGCATGGAGGGCCCTGTTCCAAACACAAACAACAGCACTCAGCATGGAGGGCCCTGTTCCAAACACAAACAACAGCACTCAGCATGGAGGGCCCTGTTCCAAACACAAACAACAGCACTCAGCATGGAGGGCCCTGTTCCAAACAGCAACAGCCCAGTAGCACAGTCAGGGACAAATTCAATCAACCTTTATTTAAATTCTAATTTAGAAGGGAAGACCCGTTGAGAAAAAATAAATTAAGAAATGTATAGAAACTGTCAGTCAGGGCCTTTTTGCGGCACCTAGTGGCGATGGAATAGTGTTCCGGGAGACACGAATCCATAGAGTGCCTCACATGTGTGGATTCCACACGTTATCAAAATGGGTGACTGGCACTATGCCATCTAGGGACCCTTACCCCGGAACTTATTTGCCATATTTTACTATTTTAAAACATTTTAAAATAGTTTCAGATAGCTGATCTACAAGCTCACAACGTGCCAATGTAGATTGGCTAGTTTGAAACCGTTTTAAAATGTTTTAAAATAGTAAAAAGGCAAATAAGTTTAGGGAAGTAAGGGGGTGTGGCGCAAGATAGGGCCCCCTTAACCCATTCTGGACGGGAACCCGTTTTGGTCTTAGCGTCATGTTATGCTTTAGCTATTGAAAAATAGCAGACCTATACAAGCTCGTAGCGCGCCACTCGGTGGCGCGCTACGAGCTTGTATAGGTCTGCTATTTTGGAAAAATCGTGAAAATGCGGCACAAATCTTTGAATATACTGTATATTCTTTCAGAAGACTTTTTTGATTTATTTCGACGTCGGGCCTAAATGGGTTTTAACCCATTCTGACCTGAGATCAGATTCATACGAGGTTTCCACTGGACACACACTGGTCTGATTAACCCATTCTGACCCGAGATCAGATTCTAAAAATGTCAGTCGTTCTTCGAATTTTTCAAAAATAGCAGACCTACAAGCTCGTATCGCGCCACTCGGTGGCGCGATATGAGCTTGTAGATCTGCTATTTTTCAATAGCTAAAGCATAACATGATGCCAACACCAAAATGGGTGCCCGGTCAGAATGGGTTAAGTACAATCCCTCAGGGCGTCATTGTATAGGCCACGTCAACACTAGCACGGCTGAAGTCAAATCAGACAGAGGTAGCGTGTGCTTTAAATTCATATTTTAGATGTCAAAAACGTCTGAGATGATGATGGAATGCTTCATGGGCCAAAGATAATCAACTTCAAAATCTAAAAAAAAAAACTGTCAAAAAGACCTATAGCACCTTTATACATGGGTAGTGCAAAATGCTTTAAAAAAGTGCACCCTTGATATTAGCCTCGGTCCCAGGCTTACTTATCTGCGACAATAAAAGCCTATAAGTCACAACCTATAAGGCAAGAGAAGCTATCGGCGGTTACTTGTATCCTCCGGAAACAGCCGTCAAATGTATTTCCCACCCCCCGGATACGATATTTTCTATTTTCTATTTTCTATTTTCTATTTTCTACAAGCTCATAGCGCGCCACCGAGTGGCACGCTACGAGCTTGTAGGTCTGCTATTTTTGAAAAGTCGAAGACACTTTTAGAATCGGATCTCAGGTCAGAATGGGTTAATAATGAAACTGTCAGGATGTAATAGACATTTTTTTAGAATCTGATCTCAGGTCAGAATGGGTTAAGGCCATTTCCACACCAATGCAACTCCTTGCAACTGCCATTTGGGGGACAGTGTTGTCTCAGCAGATCTGCAAGCTCACGACGCGGCGCGCTGTGAGCTGCCATTTCCAAGTGTAAAATGGCCATATACTGGATCTCTTATGTCCAATAGTCCCTTCCTAACATTTTTAGTCTAGTGCTTATTTGCTTGACGAAATTGTCAGTATATATTTAGTCTTAGTTTCAGTCACCCGTAGCTTAAGTTTTTACTTAAGTTTCCATTTAGTTGTCGTCAGTGTCGACGGGACATTTTTCGTCTCAAGTCTTAGTCGACGAAACCAACACTGATTGGGGATGATGGAAGCAGCTGCGACTCGTTCAAAGACAGAAGGACAAGAAGGAAGGAAGGAAGGAGGATGATGAGGTGGTGAGTGGCTCACGTTCGACAGTCGCTGAAGATCTCCTTACAGGGGCTGAGCTCCAGGTTGTCTCTGCACTGCTCTGCATACACCTCTGCTACCGGCACACACTCTGGGGACTGCACGCACACGCACACGCACACGCACACACACACACACACACACGAGCACATTTACATTTCTTTATTCGAGTCCACATTTATAAAATACATTATCAAGGTCACAAATAAGTTCAGTTGCTTTCCGATAATCCCGCGCACTCGTAACATCATGTGTCTCAGTGCGCACGCACGCACGCACTTAATTTCGTCGTTTGCGTTCACTTTTTCACAATTTGAACACAAACAATAGCGGTCAATAATGATGAATAATGCTCAAACTTGGGGAAACTCAACGGTGAGTGTTTCAGGATACAGATCACGGATACACGTTATAAACATTAGTCTTGTAAACTTCGTTCAAAAACATCACGATAACATTGAAAGGACACACTTTTGGACACATTATATCGACGACTTACCTCTTTAGACGGGTCTTGATGATCCGTTACCGAGAACGAAGGACTCGGTTATTACCTCTTTAGAGAGAAAGAAAGGTCTTGATGACCCGCTACTGAGAACGAAGGACTCCGGTTTACCTCTTTAGAGAGAAAGGTCTTGATGATCTGGTCTCCTCGACTCTTCCTCTTCTCGTCAGGTTGAACCTCGTAGTCTTCCTGAATATAAACACAATGAGTCACGCGTCAACACGTATATACGTACGTCCTTGCCAGAGGGCCGAAGCCTCACCACGGCCCGGCATGTCTCTATACTGCTGGGTATAATAGCCCTCCATTACCCCACAGGGCTTTCATTTCGTCCGCGCGAAAAACGCAAGCCTGGCTGCACTGGGGCCTCTAAAAGTGGGATCGCTCCGAATGACGCGACGTCAGGGCTCTGAGCGGTGTACTGTGTACACCCCTCAAAATGACACCGGGAGGAAAATCACTATACAGTGGAACTTCAAACGAGGCCATGCGTGAAAAACGAGGAGAATGGCCGTCAGAAGAACCCATACCACCACAGTCTAAGAGACAAAACAAAAAACAACGTGTCGCCGACTCTGTGGAAATAACTTCGACAGTCCCGTTAGAATGGTATATGTTCCAGCAACCCACGTGGTTTCAGCTTCTGGTCGACACAATAACAGTGCTGCACTGGGGGTGGTGGGGGACAGATCGGTGAACGAATCGGTGCGCGAATCTGAGCCGCGGCCCTCCCATCTAGGCCAGGAAAAGGTCCAGCGTTAGCTCAGGCTAACTGCTGGGGAACGGGGATCGTTACTTCTATCCCCTTATCGACGGCACGGTCGCTGTTGGCAAATTGGTGCTTATCTGGGGCACTCTGTCGCTTCAGCCAAAGGTCGAGCGACGCGAGCATTTAATGTTTCCGTCGGCGGAGTTCGATTTCAATATATTGGCGCCCCTCACTTCACACGGGGCGAGGTGTTTTTGTGAGGGTACCTATACCTACCCTATACCCTATATAGGGAACACGGGGAGAACATGCAAACTCCACGCAGAAAGAAAGGGCCCTTTCAAAAAACGCGGGTGTGATTTTAGATGACGAGCTTAACCCATTCTGACCTGAGATCAGATTCATACGAGGTTTCCACTGGACACACACTGGTCTGATTAGCCCATTCTGACCTGAGATCAGATTCTAAAAATGTCAGTCGTTCTTTGATTTTTCAAAAATAGCAGACCTACAAGCTCGTAGCGCGCCACTCGGTGGCGCGCTATGAGCTTGTAGATCTGCTATTTTTCAATAGCTAAAGCATAACATGATGCCAACACCCAAAACGGGTTCCCGTTCAGAATGGGTTAACCTCCATCCTCCAAGACTGCCTTTTATCACCCAAGAAACATCTCTAAGGTTAGATGCTTCCTGTCTCAATCAGACAAAATGGTTTCTAGCCGTTTAGATTACTGTAATGCACTCTTTGCTGGATTGACAGAGCATAAACTCCAGCTTGTTCAGAATGCTGCTGGCAGAGTCATAACAAGAACTGAGACATTTGAACATAATTACTCCAGAGCGTGTTAAAATGCTCTCTTCACTGTCTCCTTGAGAAACGAAGAATTCTTAGGCCTGACGTCGAAAAATAAATAAAAAAAGTCTTCTGAAAGAATATTATATTCAAAGATTTGTGCCACATTTTCATGATTTTTCAAAAGTAGCAGACCTACAAGCTCGTAGCGCGCCACTCGGTGGCGCGCTACGAGCTTGTAGGTCTGCTACTTTTCAATAGCTAAATAATGCTTAGTTAAAAAACACCAAAACGGGTTCCCGCCCAGAATGGGTTAAAGTGCTTCTCGTTGTTTTTGAGGGCCCCTCCTATATACAGCTTTAATGTTAGTTTAACGCTTTAAGAAAACACCGTAGACAATAAAGAGAAACTGTATGTTTGCGTTGAGGACTAAAACAAAGAGCTGAGAGCAGTCTCGAGGGTCGGTCACATGGCCATATATGGGTATTCAGGTAATGTAGTGTCGAGGGTCGGTCACATGGCCATATATGGGTATTCAGGTAATGTAGTGTCGAGGGTCGGTCACATGGCCATATATGGGTATTCAGGTAATGCAGTGTCGAGGGTCGGTCACATGGCCATATATGGGTATTCAGGTAATGTAGTGTCAAGTGTCGGTCCCTGGCCATATATGGGTATTCAGGTAATGTAGTGTCGAGGGTCGGTCCATGGCCATATATGGGTATTCAGGTAATGTAGTGTCGAGGGTCGGTCCATGGCCATATATGGGTATTCAGGTAATGTAGTGTCGAGGGTCGGTCACATGGCCATATATGGGTATTCAGGTAATGCAGTGTCGAGGGTCGGTCACATGGCCATATATGGGTATTCAGGTAATGTAGTGTCGAGGGTCGGTCCATGGCCATATATGGGTATTCAGGCAGAGGAGACTGCCGTCACAGTTAACTATGCAACTTTGTTTGGTTGTGCATACTTAGTTTAGACTATAGTCATTGGTTAGACATGGGTTAAGGTTAGGTTTAGGTGTGCTGCCCCGTGGGACCAGTCCAACACTCTTCAACATATATACCAACGAATTAGCAAAAACGTTAGAACAGTCTACAGCTCCAGGCATCCCCTTGGCAAACACAGAAATCAAATGCTTACTTTACGCAGATGACCTGCTGCTGCTGCTGTCCCCAACCAAGGAAGGACTACAGCAGCAACCTGATCTCCTACACAAATTCTCCCAGACATGGGCCCTGACAGTGAACCTAACGAAGACTAAAATCATACCTATACCTACTACTACCTTGGCCTAAACATCAGCAGCACAGGGAACTACAACCAAGCCGTAAAGGACCTGAGAGACAAGGCAAGAAGGGCATTCTATATGCCATCAAAAGAAACATCAAAATAGACATCCCAATTAAAACCTGGCTTAAAATACTGGACTCTGTGATAGAACCAATTTCCCTCTATGGTTGCGAGATCTGGGGACCATTAGCAAACCATGACCTTGACAAATGGGATAAACACCAAACCGAGACCCTATACACACAGAATTCTGCAAATCCATTCTCCGTACCCAGCGAAAAACACCAAATAATGCATGCAGGGCAGAATTAGAATTAGGACGATACCCACTCAAAAAAGAGAGCATTTAAGTTCTACAAACACCAGAGGCGCTGCCGTCAGAGACTATCAATCCCCATTGTGTCCATATATGGAGATCAATATTAAGCCCATATATGGGAATGCCAATGTATGATCATATTTGTGACCCTCTCATGCTAACCGCGGTGGTTGCCGCAAAGGTCACAGTTAACCAATTTCGGGTGGGAACCCATTTCGGTGTTAGCATCAAGTCGTGCTTTAGCTATTGAAAAAAAGCAGATCTACAAGCTCGTAGCGCGCCACCGAGTGGCGCGCTACGAGCTTGTAGGTCTGCTATTTTTGAGAAATCGAAGAGCGACTGACATAGAAGACATTTTTAGAATCTGATCTCAGGTCAGAATGGAAAACTGTCAGGATGTAGAAGACATTTTTAGAATCTGATCTCGGGTCAGAATGGGTTAACTATGGGATCATGCATTTCCCGTCAGTCATTCGAAATCCCCATACATAGGGAAAGCCCCATATATGGGGCCCGGGTCTCGTGACATCACACGCGACCTCGCCCGCCCTGTAGGGTTAAAACGAAAAGGGGGAAAAAAATCACACCTGTGTGAAGTGAGGGGTGCTCTTATCATCGTACATCATCATGGCGTAAAATAGACACTATGCCTATTTGCTCAGACACTACGACGTAAAATGCCCCATTCATTGTGAATGGGAATTTAATGTTTGTGTAGGAGGTAAATCTACACCAATAGCTGAATATAGGAGGGGCTAAAACTAGCGCCCCCAAAAACTAGCGGCCTCAAAAATCATGAAAAAAATGCTGAACTATAGTGACCTTGAGGTGGAAGTCCATATTTGGGCAAGACTAATGTCATGTTGGTAATGTCACATTTATGATGTGTGACGGCCCCCTGGGCCTTTAGTCTGCTATAAGGGTTCTGTGTATGTGTGGCTGTGCCTTTAACAGTTCCATTGCAGTGTTGGAGGGCGGAGCCAGAGATGATTAGTGGAAGGGGAGACACCTGGCCTGCAGTGTCCGCCCCCAAACACTATTTAAGACACCTGCTCTCACAGAACCTCAGTTCTGCTTTTCTCCACAGGCTGCAGGGGCGGCCGCAGGAGAGTTCCTTTGTTCATTTCGTTGTTTTGGTCCTATAGGTTTTGGGGCAGCATGTTTCCCTGCCAGTATTATTTGGAGGCTACCTAAGTCACAAGTATGAAATAAAATACTTATTTTTTTGCATTGTCCTCCGGTGTGGTTTCCCCTTCTTCGTTATGGGGCCTATAGAGCCAGCCATGACAGATGTCATATTGACACGGTGAGTGTGGAAGCGTGGCCCGGTAGGCCCGGTAGCTCTGGAAGTCCATTTTTGGGCAAGACTAATGCCATATTGATGATGTCATAGTGATGTCAGTGCGCAAGCTGGCTATAAAAGGCTATATATATAAAAGCTCTGAAATATCTGAGCACTTTCGGTTATAGTCGTTTTTGCAAATCGGAAACTCCCAGTACTCAAATTAGTCCGCGATGGAGTCAAAGGTATCTCCTCCGGTCACACATGGCCAGGGTTCCCCGGCACCCACACCCCAGGACATGAACTACAGCCACAGTCACCCACACGCCACAGCGTCGCTCCCGCCCCACCTGGCCTCCGGTGTTCTCGGAACATCTGCACCTGCAACCAATCTACCCATTAGCCAGACTCACCCGGGCGTGAGGAGCGGCGTGACTGCCAGTAGTGTGCAGCCGGCAGTGGTCGGCAGAGTTGTTCAGCCCGCGTTGACTCACACGCCCATGATGTCTGCGCCAGGCCAACCCCTCAGACCCGGGCCTGGTGCCCCAGGTCAACCCCTCAGACCCGGGCCTGGTGCGCCAGGCCAACCCCTCAGACCCGGGCCTGGTGCCCCAGGCCAACCCCTCAGACCCGGGCCTCATGGTGCCCCAGGCCAACCCCTCAGACCCGGGCCTGGTGCGCCAGGCCAACCCCTCAGACCCGGGCCTGGTGCGCCAGTCCAACCCCTCAGACCCGGGCCTCATGGTGCCCCAGGCCAACCCCTCAGACCCGGGCCTGGTGGTGCCCCAGGCCAACCGCAGAGACCCGGAGGGCCCGTTGCACCCCAACTCGCCGTCAGGCCACAACAGCAGCAGCAGCAGCAGCAGACCTTCCCGACGACACCCGGGGCATCTGGAATACCTCCTCGCCATGCTCTGATGAGGAACGATAAGGGCCAACACTTCTGGGTGCCACACAGCTATTTGGCTCAGCTCCACCACGCCAAGCAGGTCCAGATGGTCCCCAACATCCACCCCAGACCCGCCGCCGGCGCCGCGACAGCCAGGCCGGCGTTCCTCCAGGCGGCCACCCACGTCGGGTACCCGCCCGTTCACCCAGTGCCCTGCATGAGGGTGGCGGGGAACAGTCCCGTCCGCGTGACGACGAACAACACCCACGCCAACCGGAAGCCCTGCGGCGACCCGGTGGGGGGGGACGACAACAACGACAGCGACAACGACGACAACGTCACCGACGTGGCGTCCATGGCGGGCGTGGACATCGGCGAGGAGAGCGCCGGCATCCTGGCGTCCGGCGCGGCGGAGCTGGTGGGCACGAAGATCCGCTCCTGCAAGGACGAGAACTTCCTGGCCACGGCGCTCCTGCACCGCCGCATCCTGCGGATAGCCCGGGCGTTCGGCGTGAGCGAGGTGCCGGCGGAGGTGGTGAACCTCGTCTCGCGCGCCGCCCAGTGCCGCCTCAGCGCCCTGCTGGAGAAGGTGTCGGCCGCCGCGCGGCACCGCGCCGACGGTGCCGCGGGCGCGGACGCCGAGGGAGGAGGAGGAGGAGGACCGTCGTACGAGCGGTCGTCGGACGTCAGGGCACAGCTCCGCTTCTTCAAGACGCTGGAGAGCGTGGAGAGGCAGCGCCGGGACGAGCGAGAGCGCGAGGTCCTCCGGAAGGCGGCGCGGAGCCGCGCCCGGCAGGAGGACCCCGAGCGGGCCTCTCTGAAGCAGAGGGCCAAGGAGATACAGCAGCGGGAGCTGGCCCTCGTGCAGCAGCACGACGCCAACCGCGCGGCCCTCGACGCCATCGGCACGCGCAGGAAGAAGCGCACGTCGGACGACTCGCCGCCGCCGGAGGGCTCCGAGGACTCGGGGGGCCGGCGCTCGTCGTCGTCGTCCGCGGCCTCCTCCGGACAGAAGCCCCGGAAGCGGGTGACTCGAGTCAACCTCTGGGACTTCATCTTCTGCGTGGAGCAGGAGAGGCCCAGGTCGTTACTGCTCTACAAGGCACTGCTGGGAAAAGCTGAGAAATGCTGAGCAAAAAAAGCCTCTCTGCCCCGCCCCACTGCGACTTCACGTGGCCCCCCGTCTATTATGCACAGGATACACGGCTCCGGATTTGGTTTGGTTGATTCATGTATTTATTGAGCACTCCCGCAGATTTTGAGTCCTCGCTTGTCACGTGAAATGTGCTATATATAAATAAACTTGACTTGCTAATATAGCTTTTGTCCTAAAGACGTGTCCACACACGTGCTAAGGACGTGCTAGGTCCTTTATTATAATTATGATATAAATCATCAATATCAATTCTTTGACAGGGCCGTTTGTTATAGGCAACGCCTTGTGCAGCGGCGCTCAGCGTCATGTTAGCCGTTCACTTCCATGTCTATACGCCGGCCCAACAAAACGGACTATTCTCTCTGCGTGTCCATGGTTTCGATCAGAATGGCAATGTTCGGTCCTCATTTCGGACTTAACCAAACATCTCGTTTGGAATATAAACGCTTCTAAAGGGAGATGAGACTTTACAGCGCGAGGTAGTAATGGGAGATTATACCGGGGGGGGGGGGGGGAATTGCTTTCGAATGCAAACACTGTTGCATTTCCAGAAAGCCAAATACCTTCATACGTAGTTACACACAGAAAGGAGGAGGTTCAACTGACTCTACAGAGGTGTGTGTGTGTGTGTGTGTGTGCGTGCGTGCGTGCGTGCGTGCGTGCATGCGTGCGTGTGTGTGCGTGTGTGTGTGTGCGTGCGTGCGTGCGTGCGTGCGTGCGTAACTAAGAGTCAGAGAAGGTGATGCAACCGTTGCCAAAATGTTGATGAACTCAGGCTATCACAGGTTAAAGAGAAAGTACACACGCATGAACCGTCCGTCCTCGGGCGTTAGCCAAAAGGAGATTGGCCTTTTGGAAGCAGCGTGTATCTCTCACCAAGCACGCACGCGCGCACACGCACGCACACAAAACAGTGTTGGCCACAATTGTTGATATAAATATGAAGCGTGTTTTATTGAGTCACTTATTCAAGCGTCGACACACGGCCACACATCCAGCCCGCTTCTGTGTCAAGACTGGACACGGTAAAGGTCCCCTCTTTTGAGACTCGAAGACTCCGCCGGTCATCATCATTTATTAATTGGCTCAATCTCCATGAATTCAATGCTTCAGGGGGTGGTGTAATAATTGACCTTTAGCTATAGGCCTCTCCCCCAAACCGCAACGGTCCAATCACAGCTATAAGCACAACATGGGTTAGACAAACCTCTCCACCAATAGTTTTCCTATTATGATAACGCATTGTTTAAAAAAAAAAAAAAAAAAAAAAAAAAAAAATGCCACGCACATGTTATTTCCAGTGCATATGGCAGGCCTTTTGGAAGAGATTTTGGAGGTCTGGTTCCAAAACTGAACCAGTATTTAACGTGTAAACTCCATGATACTTACACATACAATGAATGAATGAGCCCAGCTAGAAAGTGTCCAAGTGGGGGGGACTGTCTGAATGGGAGAGGGCGGGGCTTAGCTAAAGGTGAATCGATAGAAAATAAGTTATTTTACTTCTTTAAGCCCCTGCTGTGTATACACATTGTAAATGTAAATACAACACATGACATCCAGGGGGTCACCGACATGTCACCAACCCGTAAGGGTCCATTTGAAATGAGTTACAGACCTGTTATGGTCATTCAGGTCAGAGTTACAGACCTGTTATGGTCATTCAGGTCAGAGTTACAGACCTGTTATGGTCATTCAGGTCAGAGTTACAGACCTGTTATGGTCATTCAGGTCAGAGTTACAGACCTGTTATGGTCATTCAGGTCAAAGACACAGACCTGTTATGGTCATTCAGGGCTTTGTGTGTTTCTGGTAATATTATTGTCCACTCAGTTTAACCCATTCTGACCTGAGATCAGATTCTAAAAATGTCTTCCACATCCCGACGGTATTCTGAAAAAGCCACGTTTCCGTGTCAGCCGTTCTTCGGCGATTTTTCAGAAATAGCAGACCTATACGAGCTCGTAGCGCGCCACTCGGTGGCGCGCTACGAGCTCGTACAGGTCTGCTATTTTTCAATAGCTAAAGCATAGCATAATGCTAACACCAGAGTGGGTCATTCTGCCAACGGATGCTCGGTAATCACTCGACGATGATGAACTCTCATCTCTTCCAGTCAGGTGGTGTAGAATGATGATACAATCTAGTTACTAGATTGCATTATAGATTGCATTATAGATTATACTAGATTCTAGTATGATCTAATAAAGACAGACTAACAGACTACAGCTCATTTTAACAGTTGGCAAACGGACTGACAAGTCACAAGGCTGGTTGGCTGGCTGGCTAGCTGTCTTGGCCATCTATTTATAAACCCTTTCGGTGTAGAGCGTCGCAGTCCCGCCCCCCCCCCCCATTCAGAACGACGAGTTCTGAAAGGGGGAGGGACTGCGGCGCTCTATAGGCCTGCAGAGAAACAATCAGTAGCGTATATTATTAACAGACTTGCGTATTTTAATGGATGCACATGGCGAGCAAAGGACGTGGTCTACTGGTCTTGAACAAGTCCCGCGCACCTTCCCAAAATCACGTGTCAGTATAACCCATTCTGAACGGGAACCCATTTTGAAAAATAGCAGATCTGCAAGCTCATAGCGCGCCACGCTACGAGCTTGTAGGTCTGCTATTTTTGGAAAAATCGAAGAACGACTGACATTTGTAGAATCTGATCTCGGGTCAGAATGGGTTCATCAGACCAGTGTGTGTCCAGTGGAAACCTCGTATGAATCTGATCTCAGGTCACATGCAGGGTTAAGAGTGCTCAGTTTTCTTTCCTACAACAGCAAGAGAGAGAGCCTCGGGTCCTCCTCTGGTTTTGTACGGGCAGGTCCGTACATCTCTCGGTACTGACCTGAGATCAGATTCATACGAGGTTTCCACTGGACACACACTGGTCTGATTAACCCATTCTGACCCGAGATCAGATTCTAAAAATGTCAGTCGTTCTTCGATTTTTCCCCAAAAAATAGCAGACCTACAAGCTCGTAGCGCGCCACTCGGTGGCGCGCTACGAGCTTGTAGATCTGCTATTTTTCAATAGCTAAAGCATGACATGACGCCGACACCAAAATGGGTTCCCGTTCAGAATGGGTTTCAACGGGACAATCTTCTGCTTGTGTATACAAAGCAATTATGAAGGTCTCGTGGCATTAGTGGCATTAGATACAGCGGAGACGACGGAGGTCTCCCCCATAGACATGTACGGAACAAACAAGACTTATATACTGTACATACACGAACAGAACCTATATACGGGGTCACGCTTGTGCGAATTAAGGCCCGTATCGCAAAAAAAAAAACCTCTCTGTATTTTTGTGCTTTGCTTTGTGAGCTTTTTGTCGTCGTTGTTGTTGTTGTTGTTGGGCGGGTGGGGTGGGGTGGTGTGGGTGTCGACCAGTCACAGGAAGAGAGAATGATGAGGGAGTGATGGAGAGGCTATATTGGTAAAACAATGGCGTCTTTCTGTCCCCACACACACACACACACACACATGGCTACAAAGATATTCTGGGAATGGCTTTAAACGCTATATAAGGAGGACAAGTTATGTGAGGGGAGGCATTATGTCTAGATGCACGGGGGGGGGGGGGGGGGGGGGTCTATTCAGCGACACATGACCATGTGACCACCATCATACGTCGTTTCCTTCTGCCCTATATGTAGGACTGACGGCTGTAACGGCAGTTTGTACTCGTGCTGCTTCATTTTGCAGATCAACAATTGCACTCGTTCGTCTCCCCATAGAGTATATATTATGAACAGAGACGGCGCCCGAGTTCTCCTTCCGTCCCACGCTGCATCAAGTTGCTCGAAAGCTGCACGAGGCGATTTCACTCCTCCTTCCGGGTATATATATAGGAACAGAGTGCATTCTGGGATGGATTGGCCCGCCCCCAAAACACATGCCGCTGAACGTGCAACGAACGCGGGACGAGCGTGCTGCCGTCGTAGAAGGTGGACAATGATAGTCAACGGGGACCATGAGCGCGTTCATGTGTTTTTGGGGGCCCACGCTGCAATACCTTCATTCGGGCCACTATGTCCATTTCAGCCCTCAGGGTTTCCTCTGGGTGCCGTCTCTATTCATATATATATACTCTATGGTTCGTCCCCTCAGGTCAGGGGTTTCCCAAACTTTGGTGCGCGGGGTGCGCCCTCTAGGGGGTGCGTGGTGTTATTTAACCCATTCTGACCCGAGATCAGATTCTAAAGAATTGTCTTCATGCACCCCGACAGTCTTCTGAAAAAGCCACGTTTTCCGTGTCAGTCGTTCTTTCAAAAAATAGCAGACCTATACAAGCTCGTAGCGCGCCACTCGGTGGCGCGCTACGAGCTTGTATAGGTCTGCTATTTTTATGCCCCTATATATAGGGTCACGGAAGCTTGTTCCCTCAGGAGAACGCCACAGGCGTCGTCTTACAGAATCGCCATTCGACCTCATTTAAGAATTGTCGGTCCAACAAATCCTCTCGGCGATATTATCGTCGGGGAGGTCGGCGCCGTGTCGTCGGCGATACGAGTCGGTCACTCATTTCTTTTGGTAATACAGTCCGTTTCGAGCGAATATTTTACTCATTTTTGCGGCGGTGACGTTGGCAATTTTCTGCACACACGCAAACAAAATCAAAGCAGTGGACATTATAGCTGATGTACACATTTGAGTATTTCAACGTGGAAACAACATTTTGTTCTACACAGAAACAACATTTTGTTCTACACAGAAACAACATTTTGTTCCACACAGTCCTAATGCTTCTGCTGTCATGAAACAAGTGCATTGACCCGTTCTGACCCGAGACCAGGTTCTAAAATCGTCTTCTAAATCCTGACAGTTTTCTGAAAAAGCTATGTTTCTATGTCAGTCGATTTGTCAAAAAATAGCAGACACACAAGCTCGTAGATCTGCTATTTTTCAATAGCTGAAGCACAGCATAATGCTAACACCAAAAGGGGTTCCCGCCCAAAATGGTAAAAAAAAAAAAGTGTGTGCGTGCGTGCGTGTGTGTGTGTGCGTGTGTGTGTGCGTGCGTACCATTGCATCCAGCAGATGGATACATCGCAGCAGCTCGGGTCTCCTCTCACAGAACTGCCGGAAGAGAAGGTCTCCGATTGGCTGCTTCTCACACAGGCTGACATAGTCTCTCTCTAAGGGAACCCCACACACACACACACACACAATTAGCAACAGACCCAGTAAAACACCCACAAATATACAATGACACACACACACACACACACACGTACGTACCGATGCTGTTGCAGAGGTCAGTGCACTGGCTAATATGAGGGAAGCGAAGAATCTCCCTCCATTTTTTGCTTCTGCCTTTGCGCTTTCCCCCTCCACCTGTATAGCACAAAGACGCAGGAAGAGAAACGCATGTCAGCAACACCATGACACAGCGCGTCAACAAAACACAGGCACGTCAACGAAACCATGACAACAACACAGCGCGTCAACAAAACACAAGCACGTCAACGAAACCATGACAACAACACAGCACGTCAACAAAACACAGGCACGTCAACAAAACACAGGCACGTCAACAAAACACAAGCACGTCAACAAAACACAAACACGTCAACAAAACACAAGCACGTCAACAGAACACAAACACGTCAACAAAACACAAGCACGTCAACAAAACCATGACAACAACACAGCACGTCAACGAAACCATGACAACAACACAGCACGTCAACAAAACACAGGCACGTCAACGAAACCATAAAAACAACACAGCACGTCAACAAAACACAAACACGTCAACAAAACCATGACAACAACACAGCACGTCAACAAAACACAAACACGTCAACAAAACACAAAGACGTCAACAAAACACAAAGACGTCAACAAAACACAAGCACGTCAACAAAACACAGGCACGTCAACAAAACACAGCACGTCAACAAAACACAGGCACGTCAACAAAACACAAGCACGTCAACAAAACACAAGCACGTCAACAAAACACAAACACGTCAACAAAACACAAGCACGTCAACAAAACACAGGCACGTCAACAAAACACAAGCACGTCAACAAAACACAAACACGTCAACAGAACACAAACACGTCAACAAAACACAAGCACGTCAACAAAACACAAGCACGTCAACAAAACACAGCACGTCAACAAAACACAAGCACGTCAACAAAACACAAGCACGTCAACAAAACACAAGCACGTCAACAAAACACAAGCACGTCAACAAAACACAAACACGTCAACAAAACACAAGCACGTCAACAAAACACAAACACGTCAACAAAACACAAGCACGTCAACAAAACACAAACACGTCAACAAAACACAAACACGTCAACAAAACACAAGCACGTCAACAAAACACAAGCACGTCAACAAAACACAGCACGTCAACAAAACACAAGCACGTCAACAGAACACAAGCACGTCAACAAAACACAAACACGTCAACAAAACACAGGCACGTCAACAAAACACAGCACGTCAACAAAACACAAGCACGTCAACAGAACACAAGCACGTCAACAAAACACAAACACGTCAACAAAACACAGGCACGTCAACAAAACAGAAGCACGTCAACAAAACACAAGCACGTCAACAAAACACAAGCACGTCAACAAAACAGAAGCACGTCAACAAAACACAGGCACGTCAACAAAACACAAGCACGTCAACAAAACACAAGCACGTCAACAAAACACAAACACGTCAACAAAACAGAAGCACGTCAACAAAACACAAACACATCAACAAAACACAAACACGTCAACAAAACAGAAGCACGTCAACAAAACAGAAGCACGTCAACAAAACAGAAGCACGTCAACAAAACAGAAGCACGTCAACAAAACACAAACACATCAACAAAACACAAACACGTCAACAAAACACAAACACGTCAACAAAACACAAACACGTCAACAAAACACAAAGACGTCAACAAAACACAAACACGTCAACAAAACACAAGCACGTCAACAGAACACAAAGACGTCAACAAAACACAAACACGTCAACAAAACACAGGCACGTCAACAAAACACAAACACATCAACAAAACACAAACACGTCAACAAAACACAAGCACGTCAACAGAACACAAACACGTCAACAAAACACAAGCACGTCAACAAAACAGAAGCACGTCAACAGAACACAAACACGTCAACAAAACACAGCACGTCAACAAAACACAGCATGTCATATAACCTTTATTCCATATAACCTTCGGTAAATCCCTGTGTCGTATTTATTGGTATAGCTGTATTAGCCCAATATTGCTTGTATTAGCCCAATATTGCATGTACGCATTTCACTTGAATAATGTTGATAAACTGCATGGGAATCAAGCTTTTGGATCTTGTGCGCTGCCTGTGTGTGCGTGTGTGTGTGTGTGTGTGTGTGTGTGTGTGTGTGCGTGCGATTTAACGTCCTGTCTCACTATAGCACACGTAGGCTACGAGAGAGAGAGAGAGAGAGAGAGAGAGAGAGAGAGAGAGAGAGAGAGAGAGAGAGACGTCCTGTATCGGTCTCGGGTCCTGCACGTATGTGAGATGTCAAAATTAATTGGAATAAAAAACAAATTATTGATACGTATATAGCATATAATGTATCGGGTCTGGATCGCATCTTGGTGAACTCTTGCAGTGTGTTGTTATCCCGAGTCTGGTGAAATTAAGCCACAAAGATATGACAGTCGATTAAAAAAATAAAATAAAAAAAGGACACCTGTACAGCTACAGTACTGTAGTGTGAAAATACATAACGATCTGATGACTGGCCGTCCTACAGTCTGTAGGGTCCATTACCCGACAAAATAACTCCTCCCTTGGGAATTCAAATCATCTACAATGTTCCTCTCACCGTAAATGACCCCCCCCCCCCCCCCCCCACACACACACACACACACACACGCACACACACTGCTTGAATCTATTTATATAGGTCAAAGCTTTTCAGGCCCTTAGCTGACGGAGAGATGAAGCAGGGTCCACCCACTAGTACATTGAACTAAATGGTGTTGCAATCATTGCACTTTTACATTGATTTCATAGATACTAGCTTCATGGACTTGACGGCACTATAGCATCAGTGTTGTGTAAATTAATATTATGCCCCCCCCCCCCCCGTGTCAAAAACAGCTACAATCCCTAAAACGAAAGAAAGCAGCAAATGGGAGGAAATAAAAAAAAAACACTCGTCTTTTACTTTCTCTAATAACAACCTAAGACATGAACCTTGGTTGAAAAGAAAAACTAAAGTTGTCCTTTAAGCTGTCAAATTGTCAATACATACTAGTAAACGAAATCCCTTTTCAGATACAGTACCGTAATAGCCGATCTACAAGCTCACAGCGGTGTGTGTGTGTGTGTGTGTGTGTGTGTGTGTGTGTGTGCTTGTAATGTGGAGTTGTGATGTGTGATCACTGATCAGCCACTGGCTCACAGCCAGGATTTTAAAACCATTCTGAACGGGAACCCATTTTGGTGTTAGCCATCATGTTATGCTTTTAGCTATTGAAAAATTAGCAGATCTACAAGCTCATAGCGCGCCACCGAGTGGCGCGCTACGAGCTTGTAGGTCTGCTATTTTTGAAAAATCGAAGAGCGACTGACATAGAAAAGACACTTTAGAATCTGATCTCAGGTCAGAATGAAAACTGTCAGGATGTATAGAAGACACTTTTAGAATCTGATCTCAGGTCAGAATGGGTTTAAAACGCCCCCTACAACACACTGCTTCTCAAAGTGTGGATCGGGGACCCCGGAGAGGTCCTCGACAGGGTTCATGGTGGTATAGTTCCCAGCTAAAAAAAAACAAAAGAGTTAATAAAAATCACACCCATGTGAAGCGAGGGGCGCTCTGTATCCGTGACTGTATCATTTAATGCGAATTAAATGATTGTGGCTGACGGAAATAGGACGGAAATATACACCAATAGCTAAATGTAGGACAGGCTATAGCGCCACTCAAAAAAAAAATAAATATTAACCACTTCATAAAGATCCACTACTATACAAGCTCAAAACACCTTGCGTGACGTTTCAAGCTATATATGCTGATCTCACAGTATATGATTAGAAAACCAGTCTCGTTTTGCTTGAGGTTGAACTCCTCTTTCAAATCCGACTGTAACATTTATTTACAGCACGTGAATCTGGCTTCCGGCTGAACAACTTGACAGGGGTTTCCTTTAAGATGTGCTCCGTCGTGTGCATTGTGGAAACTGTGGCGTATAGGATGTACGCCACATTGCACTGGCAGCTAAGTGTGTGTGTGTGTGTCTGTGTGTGAGTGTGAGTGTGAGTGAGAGAGAGCGAGAGAGAGAGAGAGAGAGAGAGAGAGAGAGAGAGAGAGCGAGAGAGAGAGCAGCGTGACAAGCAGACATCTTTAAGTAATAACCCTGGAATGTGAGAGAAGTGCGTGTACGTCATCGTGCGTTTAACGGCCTGCCCGTCAATCCCCCTGAATCACTTCTCCCGTCCACGGACTACAAGACCCACCAAACGGACTACGAGACCCACCAAACGGACATCAAGACCCACCAAACGGACATCAAGACCCACCAAACGGACTACAAGACCCACCAAACGGACTACAAGACCCACCAAACGGACTACAAGACCCACCAAACGGACTACAAGACCCACCAAACGGACTACAAGACCCACCAAACGGACTACGAGACCCACCAAACGGACATCAAGACCCACCAAACGGACATCAAGACCCACCAAACGGACTACAAGACCCACCAAACGGACTACAAGACCCACCAACGGACTACAAGACCCACCAAACGGACTACAAGACCCACCAAACGGACATCAAGACCCACCAAACGGACTACAAGACCCACCAAACGGACTACAAGACCCACCAACAAATCCTCCGGGCTCTCACAAGCATTAACCACCTTATTATTACTAGTATTCGCCTCCCTTTTAGTCGACCAGAACTGGACTCAGTGTAGCATCGATCTCACTATGAACCCTCCTGTAATGTCGTACAGTAACAGAACTATGGACTCGAGAGTCACAACAACTGTCCTTTTGATTTGAACACTTTTCTTTTCCGTCTACACCAGTGGATTGCAGGGCTTCCTGACACCCATTTTGGTTATTGCAAAATAGCAGATCTACAAGCTCATAGCGCGCCACCGAGTGGCGCGCTACGAGCTTGTAGGTCTGCTATTTTTTTGAAAAATCGAAGAACGACTGGACATTTTTTTTAGAATCTGATCTCAGGTCAGAATGGGTTCATCAGACCAGTGTGTGTGTGTTGTCCAGTGGAAACCTCGTATGAATCTGATCTCAGGTCAGAATGGGTATACCGGCAGTCATCTGTACTTTTGTACCATTTTGTTTCCTTTTGTAAACTTCAAATATGACTTTCACTCCGCTGCATTTCAAAGACAACCTTTGCTCTTTTCAGCATCATCAGTATCTATTTATACTCGGGAGAGGTCAATGAATAGCCCAGGTTACAACACAACACAATCTAAATCTAAATACGTCCATTACATTCCATTATATAAAATCTGGGTAAATTACAAATAAACTTTAAGCAGAACAACCACTCAATTGAAACAGTTTGCATTTTTTTCGGAGCATTCCTTTGAATTGTAGCCAAATGATGGCAGGGAACTCGGTTTAATTTTTCTTTGGAGTTCATTCTTTTGACTCTTTACTACATTTCGAGGAAGGGACCCCTGGGACAGAAACCTCTTATCTCCATATTCTAACTTTTTACTGCCTATACTTGATCATAATAGTGTCACCAAAAGGCACATTTTGAGCTTGTAGATCTGCTAGTATTGCTATTTTTTTACATTTTAAACCATGAAAAGTTTAGGACATATATACCGTTTAGGACATAGTGATATTTCCACCCGACAGAGACAATGTGTGTTACAGATTAATTTAGTACAAAGGACCACAATGGAAAAAAGTACCCTGTTTTTTTTTTTTGTGTCGCGTTATCCTTTTAGCATAGATAAACTTTCTGACCTGAGATCAGATTCATACGAGGTTTCCACTGGACACACACTGGTCTGATTTAATCCATTCTGACCTGAGATCAGATTTAAAAAATG